>NC_056741.1:1131207597-1131395097 GCF_019279795.1 Protopterus annectens | reverse complement strand
ATGTGTGTACATAACTTTCTGGGCTGATCTTCTGCAGTACTTCTGTTTGGCACTGTGCTTGGTTGTTTGCCCTTTTACATGCATGGTCATAGGTTTGGTTCTGTTCACTGCAGTTATGTACCATTGCTTGACTTACATTTGCTGATTTGTGCTGTTGCTTGGCTAACACATGCAGTGCTGATGGACTAATTGGGTATATGTATACTTATCCAATGTGTACAGTCATCCTACTTTATTACCCTGGAACACACATTTAACATTGGTCATACACTTTCAGGTGTGACTGTCACACAGTTTGCAACATGTACTAACATGATAGTGCATAGATAGTGCTGTTTTTCTGCATTTCACCATGGCTAGTAAGCATCCACACCCTGTTTGACAAAGTTCTATTGCCCATGTTGTGCAGTGTGCTGTTTTTGGAGCTTACCTGCCCATACTGTTTTTTTTCCAACTTTTGTTTCTTTTGTGTTGTGCTTTTTGGCCTCTGGGTAAACCTGCTGTGCTTACCTTCACCTCCTGTCTGCCTATGTTTACCTTTTCTTCCATTCTTAAAAAAAAAAAAAAAAAAAAAAAAAAAATGGGGCCTATTCCTATTCATAGTGTGGACCTGCCTTAGTGAATGATGAATAATGAAGTTATGCATTCACGAAAATGGCAGTTCACAAGTGAGCAAACAAAAAGTGCTATAAGACATCACTTTACAGGGGTCAGCATCATGTATGTGACATGCTCGATATGAAGCATATCCAAATGTGCATCAAAGCCCAGTGTACATGATATAGAGACACAGCCAAGGGCCTATACACTGCTGTGTTTATTTTATAAATAGAAAGGAAATGAGGTGATAGGAAAGTCAGAGAAGTGGAAGAACATGCAAAGAAATAGACAGAAGGACAATGGGAAGGAGGTGAGCCATGTGGTGGAGGATGACAAGTAATATATTTTTTTTCTTTTTGTGGGAGAAGTACCCTTTTCAGTGAAAAAGGTAAACAGAAAGGGATGAAATGAGCATTAGCAAATGGGTCACTGGGATTAATCCATAGATAATCTGAGGTGACCCATGCATGGGATAAAGCATTAAGAGCTTTCTCTGTCCATTAGTCGTACAGGGGGCAGTGCTCAAGTAAATGTTCTATTTCTCACGCAGAGATCTTTGTTGTGATTGAATATGGACAGGGATGAATTCTGCTGGGAGTCTGTTTCACAACAGTAATATTCTGTGATAGACATACCTGCCCGTCCACACCATTCTGTGGATGTTGCAGAAGAGGTTTAGATCCCTAGACTGAGTATTTCTGATGTCATTTGACTTGCTGCTGTGCAGTAAATCCATCAGTAATGGGTCAGAAGCCAGACACAAGTCACCTCTTAGAAGTCTGTAGGATACCGAATATACTAACAGGGCTTTGAGTTGGTCCATGTAGGATATGTTATTTAGGCCTTGTATCATTTTGGTAAGGTATGCCTGTGGACATTCCAGTTGTTATATGTGTCTGAACATATACATGCCAAATGGAACATTATATTCAATGACTGGCTTAGTGAGGGCCGAGTAAGGGGGGGGGGGCAATAACATCCATAGATGTAGATACAATCCCTTTGCTTATAAGCTGTGCAAAACAGAAGAACTTTCTTGCAACAATGGGCACAAATTGGTCAAAAGTTAGGTCACTGTCCACATATGTTCCCAAATCCTGAACAACTTGGTCAACCCTTAGGGGTGTATTGTCAATGAGGTAGTATCCTGGTGTAGATGACTTCCCAAAGGATACAATAATGTGTTTTTTGGCATTTAGTTTCAGTCCACGATTTTGGCACCAGTTATTTATTTGGTACAAACATTCCTGCAGGATGGCTAATTCATTTAAAGATTCAATAACTGCTCCTAGCTTGCAGTCATCATCAAACGCAGTCAGCCAGAGCCCTTTGGTATTAGCTTTTACTTCAGAAAAGTAGGTGCCAAACAGGAGAGGTCCCAACACAGAACCTTGACAGACTTCACTGGTGACTGGTCTCTTTGTGGAGATTACTTTCCATATTTTGATTATTTGCATCCTATCTTTGAGTCAGTTATCAATCCAGTTGGTGACATAGAGGTATATTCCCCATTTATTTAGCTTTTCTGTTATGCCTTAGTGAGGAATTGTGTCAAAAGCTTTGGCCAAGTTAAGGTATGCGGTGTGTGCCATTTTGCCTTCATCCATTGCTTTGGTGACCTTTTCAAAAAAATCCGGATGAGTAAGCATGACCTAGACTTGATGAATCCAAACTGAGATGAATACAATATTTGGAGGTGCCTTATATCCTGACTAATTCCAAGCAAAGTCTTTCCATGGCTTTTCATATGAGGCTGGTCAGACTTATGGGTCTTTAATTGCCTAGGTCTGTGGAAAGTCCTTCCTTATGCAGGGGAATGACTGTAGCCATTCTCCATTCACTTGGTAAAAACCTGTTTGGAGGCTAAAATGGAATAGTGTTGCTAGGGATGTGGCTAAATTGTGATTCAAGCTATTCAAGGTGCATCCAGGGTTATTGTTAGGGCTCGTCAATGCAATATTTTTAGCTTTTGATAACAGTTTTAGGACTTGGTTTGGTATGATAGCCGGAGGTGAGCCAGTTTCAGGTATACCTTGAGGGACAGACAGAGGGGAGAGTGGGGTAAAGTTAGAGCTATATTTATCAACCTGTAGGTTTGCTATATCTTCATCCTCAGTGTAGGTAGCATTGTTCACAATCAGCTCAGTGCATTGCTGCTTTGTGCATGTAAAATTACAAATGTACTTAAAAATTCCTTTTGATTGAATTTTTTTTTTTTTTTTGCTTGGGTAGTTATTTTAGCCTCAAACTTGTTTTTGGTAGATTTTATTAAGCTCCTAAGTTGTTTGTTTATTTCATTACTCTTCTTACTTTTGGTCTAAATTACCTTAATTTTATTATATAGATTGTTGATATTATGGTATCACCATGTAGGTTTGTTTCTGGGTTTTAACCCGCACTTGTTCCTGTGGGGCACAGTTTAATCTATGCAGTTGTTTACAAGCTGGTGTAGTGTGGTGGTGTACATTCTGCATAATCAGTGGAGGTAACTAGATTTGGTGAGGATTTCAAGCTTGCCAATGTATCACTAAGGAGTAGGTAGTTTGTCTTAAAGACATTTTTAAAGGTATCATGGATGGAAGAAGTGGGGGAAGGGTTTCCTCTGTTGTCTGTGCAACCACATCTATTACTCCCAATCTCTCAACATCTGAAAACTGTGAAAGTCCTGGCATGACCCAGGTGGGCCATGAAATATCCACATAGCAGGATGCTTAATGCTACACAAACCTTTGTGTCCACTGTGGTAGGTCTTCACCAGTTAACTATCTCCTGTATGATATTTTTGTCTACAGAGCAGTGGTCAATACTGTCCAGGTTATGGAGGTATTGGTATATTAATCTTTAACTTACCCTTATGTAACATTGATGTTGGCTGTGTACAACATCATGAAATGCTATCATACTAAGCAGTGACTAACATATTCTGAGCTCCTAAAGTGCTTGCTCCTTCCAATTTCATTGCAGTGGTGATAACCCTGTTTACTGAGAAAGCTGGTATATAGAAAAAAAAAAAGATTTCCACAGCTCATCATGTTATTGCTATATGTTTTTAAATATGCCACCATGTTTCATTTTGTCATTTCCATTTAAGATAGTTCTCTTTAGCAATTATCTGCTTGTTTTAATGCAATTATGCAGTCATTTGCATGAGATACAAAGCGCAATATTTCCATACTGGTATTATGCTACATATACATACATGCATACATACATACTTACAAATATTTCAAGCACAGGCATTAAGGCCCTTCTTGCCTGCCAGTATACCCATAATAACTATCCAGGTTGTTCTTAAAAATATCTAAACTAGTGCTTGATTTAATGTAGTTTGATAGCCTGTTCCCTGCATCCACTGCTCTCTAAGAGAACATATTAGTACACTTATCATTCCCATAGAATCTTGTACACAGATTGCTAGATGATTATCTACTCATTATTGATAACCTCAAACATCCTCAGTGGAAGTTGTCTCTAAACGTCTCCTCCTAGATATCTATATGAAACACTATTCAAGTTCATATATATTTTAGTCTTTTATAGGATCACAGAAAATTACTAGGCTGTTGACCCAGAGGCCATTTTAAGCCTAGCCATTTCATCCCAATGTAATACCACAGACATGCTAGTCAATACCCAAGACTGCATTTAGTGATGATTGCCCATGTCCAGGAGGGTTGTGGGCTCTATCCCCAGTAAGAATTCAAGGTGTCCCATCCACTTGTTCAAGTTCCTCTTAAACAGTGTCATAGAGGTGCTGTGTTTCACATAAATTGGTAGCCTGTTCCAAAGGCATGACAGTCATAGGGAGATAAATCTGTCCCTCCTGCATGTCCTATTTAAATCACAGACCATATTTAGGCCCCTGGATTGGGTAGCCTTAGTCCCATTTGATTTATGGATATGCAGCAAGTTCATTAAGTTTGGCTCTTGGATTGCTCTGGAGGCCAGGTGTACAGCTCCCCTAAGAAGACTATATGACACAGAGTATAGTGATAGGGACTTTAGTTGGTCTGTGTAAAGCATGTGCTGGAGTACCTTGATCTTCTTTGTTAGAAACCTCTGAAGTCTCTCTAATTGCTGCAGGTGCTTAGTATAGTATATGATAAATGGGGCGTTACACTCAATTATGGGCAGATAAATGCCGAGTATAGGGGGTTATAACTTCTTTTGCTCTTGAGATGATGCATTTACTAATCAGATGTGCTACATAGAAAGCTTTCCTTACTACAGTAGACACATGGTGGTCGAAGTTAAGGTCACAGTCAACCGGTGATCCTAGGTCCCTTACCACTTTAAGGGTACTTAGGGTATTGTTGTTGATTTGATAATGGGAAGGGACATTGTTTATGCCAAAAGGAATGATGATGCATTTTTTTGCATTAAGTTTGTGGCTGTGACTAATACACCAGCCGTTGGTCTGCGTGAGACCCTCCTGCAGTATATTGCAATATATTGCAAACCAAACACATAAACACACAAAAACATACTCTGAGGCTCTAAATAAAAATCTGCCTAAGCAGCAGAGACCTCCAAAGCAGACACCCAAGCAACCGCTACCCCAAAACAAAACACGTGCAACACATAGCTCACAAAGCCAGAGTGCCGAACGGTCACAGCCCTTAAGGCTAAACAACACACCTGATACACTTGTAATAGGTGACTCTATCGTCAGGCACACAGACGTCCCGCTCACCAGGCTGAACAAGGAGAAGGTCATGGTGAGCTGCCTGTCAGGTGCTAGGATCCGCCACATAACACAAGCACTCAGGTCACTCCAAGGCAATTACAAATATGACTCAGTCATTGTTCATGCTGGTGTGAATGACCTGAGATGTACCTCCCTGGACTACATGAAAAGAGACATATAGGAGCTCTCTGAGCATGTAGCCCAGGCCGGTATGACCCTGACCTTGAGTAGCATCTTACCCTCACCAAGAATGATGCCACAATATGAAGACAAGATGATCAATTTCAACAATTGGCTTAAGTATTGGTGTCATTCAAAGGGGATCCAATGCCTGTCAGCCTGGGATGACATGCTCGACAAGCCACGATGCTTCGCTAGGGACGGCTTGCACCTGTCACCCCTGGGCTTTTGGATATTGGCAAAGGCTCTTGCTACCCCCATAGTGCCTTTTTTAGGCAAGGCTCAAAAGACAAACCCACCTCCATAGGTATCACAAGGGATAAGAAACTAAGAGTAATGCTACTCAACGCCAGAAGTCTAAACCACAAGCTGCATGCACTCGAAACTCTCCTTAGCATAGAGAACATCGATATCTGTGCAGTAACAGAAACCTGGCTCAAGGCTCCCGAGTGCACCCCAGCACTACCAGGTTATACCTCATACCCTGCTTTTCGGCCCCAAAACCTGGACCGTACCACAAAAGGAGGGGGAGTATCAATATTCATCAAAGATACCCACACCTCCAGGTTGGTGGCACAGCACGAAGCATCAGAGACTATCCATGTGCCACTAACAGTGGGTAAAACTGCCTCCCAGTTTATAGCCTGCTACAGACCACCCTCCCAAACCCAGGAACCCCACTCGGCCTTCCTGAGAACACTGGAAAATATGAAGGTCTCTCCAAACACCATTATATTGGGTGACTTCAACTACCCAAGCATAGACTGGGAGCATTACTCTAGCTCCAACACCCTAGCCCAAAGGTTCCTAGAATTTATAAACTCAAATGCTATGGAACAACTGGTTACCACTCCCACAAGAGGGGAAAACATACTGGACCTGATCATCACCAACATGGGGACTCTATGCTCCAGACCAGAAGTGTATCCCTCACTGGTAAGATCAGACCATAAACTAATCTCACTGGATAATCACATCCCGACTCCACCCCCTGCCCTGAAAACCACAGTGAAAAACTTATCTAAAGCAAATTTCACACTCCTCAAACCGAGGTGGAATCCTTCAAAGCCCCCGGGCCTGTGGAAAATACAGCCCAGACCGCAGAATCCTTTATAAACGCATTCTATGAACACCTTCAGGAATGCATGGATCATGCAATCCCAAATAAAACCAAGACCCAATCCTCCAAAGGCAGACATCCTGTCTGGTGGACACCAGCCATAAACAAACTATACAATAGAAGGAGGAAGCTACTACATGATAGAGCAAAATCCCAAAAAGGGAAGGCATCTCTGATCAGTATTAGCAAAAAACTACGTGCACTCATAAAATCGTCTAAGGCCAGCTTTGAGAGAAAAAATTGCACAGGACACTTAGGATAATCACAAGGCTTTCTTTAGTTATGTTAGGAACCTGGGAGGGAATTCCCAGATATGCTCAGAATTAGTCCAAAATGACAAAAAATACACCGAACCCACAGACATTGCCAACATCCTAGCTGACAGGTTCAGTGCAAACTCCCCCCCCCTCCCCACCAAAAGGGCAAATATCTATCCCAGCAGAGTGCTGCCCCCCTGACATCTCAGATGCTCAGGTAAGAGCTGCCCTCTCCAAAGCAAAAAACACATCATCAATGGGACCAGACAGTGTCCCGGGCTGCGTCCTACATGAACTCCAAGAAGAGCTAAACCCAAACATAAATCTACTGTTCAATCTCAGCCTTACTACAGGATATGTACCCAAAGAGTGGCGTACAGCAACAGTGGTCCCTCTCCACAAAGGTGGTGCCTCAACGGATCCTGGAAACTATCGCCCCATAAGCCTGACTAGCTTGGTCTGCAAAGCTATGGAAAGGATCATCATGGACCTCATAAATAAAGATATTGGGGACCTACAGACATTGGATCCTACCCAGTTTGGCTTTGTTAAGGGCAGATCCTGCCACTTAAACCTGGTTGATTTCTTTGAAACAGTCACCAATGCCATTGACGAGGGGAAGCTGGTCCACACAGCCTACCTGGACCTCGCAAAAGCAATACCCCACTCGGGCATTATAGATAAGCTCACCAGCTTAAATATAAAACCCTATGTCACTAGATGGGTTGCAAACTGGCTCAAGGACAGAACCCACATGGTTAGAATTGCTGGAGCCATGTCAGACTCCAAACCAGTTACAAGTGGCGTCCCACAAGGCTCAGTCCTGGGACCTCTCTTGTTCGGTATATATTTCTCGGAGGTACAGGCCAACACGGAAGGACTGTGGCTGACCGAGTTCACAGATGACTGCAAACTGGGCGCCATAATCGACTCTCCAGCTGACACAAGCATCCTCCAAAAGGGCCTCATAGAAACAGACAACTGGTGCCAGAGCCATGGCCTCAGGCTAAACGCCAAAAAGTGTATAGTCATCCCCTTTGGCAAAAACAAAGTGCCCACAAATTAGCACATATGTGGTAATCCATTAAGTACAGAAGAAGTAATTAATGACCTGGGGACCCAAGTTGATAGCAATCTCTCATTTGACAACCACGTGGCCAAAGTGGTTAGAAAAACATTTTATATAGCCCACCTAATCATGAAGGGATTCACATCTAGATCAGGGGAGGTCATCGTGCCTCTTTACTCATCCCTCATCAGGCCCATAATTGAGTACAATGCCCCTTTTGGGATGTACCTTACCAGACACCTGCAGCAACTGGAAAGACCCCAAAAGTACCTCACCAAGAGGATCAAAGGGCTCAAACAGATGCCATATGCTGCCCGGTTAAAAAAATCCAGCTCTACTCAGTGGCATACTGACTGCTCAGAGGTGATCTGTTCCTGACGTATAAAGCCATGTCCAACCCAGAATTAATGGACATGCTGCACCTCAGAAAATCCAAATCCCATCGAGCTACGCGCTCGAGAGACTTGTACCTCAGCACTGAAATAAATAGGACATGCTGGAGGGACAAATTCATAACCCAGAGGCTCCCTTCACTCTGGAATAAAATCCCAGTCCATGTTAGGCAGAGTCCCTCATTGACTCTCTTCAAGAGGAATCTTGATGAGTGGATGGGAGATCGTAGGTTTACCGCGGGTATCACTTCTGTGTCACTGTTAGACAGAAGCACAGTATACTAACCTCAAAAAAGGGCATAGCAAAATTAATTTAAAATGGGTGGTGAAAGCCAAACACACTCTGGCTAGGCTTATAAATGCCCTAGGGCAGATAGCCTAGTATGAACCTATGAACCTATTGATATCATTTGGGTATTCAGTGATTGCACCTAGTTTGCAGTCATCTGCAAACTTTGTCAGCCACAGCCCCTTAGTTTTGACCTGCACTTCTGAGAAGTATATACCAAACAATAGGGAGTCCAGCACTGACCCTTGTGAAACCCCACTGGTAACAGGTCTGCTTACTGATGTGGAGTCACCCACTTTAATAGTATGTCCGGTTTGTGAGCCAGTTGGCTACCCATCTTACAATGAAGGGGTTTACATTCAGTTTGCTAAGTTTATCAGTGATGTGTGACTGTGAGATTGTGTTGAAAGCCTTTGCCAGATTGAGGTATGCTGTGTGTACAGATTTGTGCTCATCAATGGCCTTGGTCACATTTTCAAAGAAATCCACCAGATTTAACATGTCAGATCTACCTTCACAAAGCCAAATTGGGTAGGATCCAGGTTTGGAGATCACCTATGTCTTTATTTATGAGGTCCATAATGATATGTTTCATGGCCTTACAGATGAGGCTGATCAGGCTTATGGGTCTCTAATTCCATGGGTCTGTTGCTAAGCCACTTCTGTGGAGGGGAATAACTGTTGCCATTCTCCATTGTGCAGGAAGAAAGCCTGTAGTTAGGCTATGATTCTAAATTGTACTTAGTGGTGATGCTAGTTCATGTTTTTGCCTGTATAGAAGACAGCCAGGGATGTTGTCTGATCCCATAGATTCTGATTTTTTTTGCCTTGGATAAGGCTTTGAGGACCTGCTCTTCAGATATGAAGGGCTGGGGGAAGTTTGGAGGAAGGTTTGTTGTAAGTTAGGAGGAGATAAGGGAGGGAAATTTTCACCATACCTATCCGATAGCAGGTTGCTATCTCTGTGGGGTCAGTGTGTGTTACCATTAGCCACTAGTTCTGCACATGCTTGGGTCCTACCCTTTAGGTTACATACAAAGCCATAAAAGGCCTTATGGTTATCCTTGGCTGTACTTGCTAAGTTTTTCTCAAAGGAGCCCTTGGAGGAATTGACAAGTTATCTTATTTGCCTGCTGAGGCTGAGGAGGGTGCTTTTCAATTGTTGGGTCCTTGCCTTTGTTTTCTTGAACAGCAACTTTTTGCATTTATTGTAAAGTTTCTTGATGCTGCATGCCACCATGGCAGCTTATTTTTACTTTGGGCTCTGGCTTTTATTCGTTTTGGTAAGGCCAATTTATATGCTTATACAAATGATTGCACAGGGCTTTAGTGTAAGCGTTGGCATAGTTAAAACTTTCAGTTTGGGGTTGGAGTTGGCATGCATTTATAACTTCACCTAATAGGATATAGTTTGCCTTGGTGAAATTTTTTAGTCTGATTTCACCCTTTGTGAGTTCTGTTGTTAGTGCCAGCTTGAAGTGACTGATTTGTGGTCAGTTTTAACTAATGAAGATCCGACAGTTGCATCAGTGCTTCTATTTGACATGTTGGTGAGGACCAGATCCAGAATGTTTGCTCCCTTTGTTGGGGTATGGACAATTTGTTCCAGGGCATTTGAATTAACAAAGTCAATGAACTTTTGTGCTATGGAGTTAGGGCTAGTGTAGGTTTCCCAGTTGATGGTGGGATAACTGAAATCCCCCATAACCAGTGCGGTAAAATATGAATTGTCTCCAATTGGTCAAGTAGGTTTTGTGGGCATTGTTACTCATAGAGAGGGACCTAAATCTGGCTATGACATGAATGGGGGTCTTACTAACCATAACTTGGTCCAGGAGTAACTCCATGGAGTTGTCTAGTCTAACTAGATGGAAGGTGAATGTATCTTTGCTATAGATTGAAACACCACCTCCATTGATTTTCACACATTCATTTTGCAGTCTAAAAGTGTGAAAGGCGTTGTAGCCTTGCAAGGTCTAGGCACTCTCTGAGGCCTTGAATCAGGTTTCTGTGACTGCACAGACAGCTACATATTCTATTGATAGAAGTGCTTCCAGGGAGTGCAATTTTTGGTTTAAGCTGCTATCATTTAGCAGTATTACCCTTATTTTGTTCTGACTGATGTTGTTTTTGAGACCTTACATAAAAAAGGTATTATGGGGGAGGCAAGAGCCTGTGCCAGAAGCCAAAAGCCTAGAAGTGCCACGTGCAAACTATCTCTGGCAAAGCAATGGGGTATGTTGACCATGGCTTCTCAGGCTGACAGGAACTGGATCCCCTTTTAATGACACCAAAAACTGAGCCAATTATTGAAATCAATCATTTTTTGTTTAAACTGTGGCATCATTGTAGATGAGGGTAGTATGTTGCTCAAGGCTAGAGACATACCTGCCTTGGACACATACTCAGAGAGCTCAAAAATGTCTCTCTTCATATAGTCCAGTGAGGTAAGTCTCAGGTCATTCACACCACCATGAACTATGGCAGAGTCATAATGCTACTTGTTGCTGAGAGACCTGTGTGCATGTGTGATCTAATGAATCCTGGCACCAAACAGGCAGCTGACTGTGACTTTCTCCTTTTCTAACCTGGTGAGTGAGACATTTGTGTGTCTCACTATTAAGTCTCCAGTTACAAGAACATTTGTTTTTTGAGTTTGTGGGTGAGGCACTGGTGTTCCTATGTGCCATGTGTGCTGTGAGGACTGTGTTTGTTGTAGCATTCTTGTGTTTTGAAGGTCTCTGATGTTTCAGTAAGATTTTCGAGAGAACCTCCGCTTATGTGAATTTACATGTTTGATGTGTACTATGTGTATGAGTAGTGGTATGTCGATGAGTAGTGGTACTATGAGCATATGTAATGGTGGGTGAGTTGACAGCCTTCATTGTGTTACTGTTTTGAGTGAGAGTGAGCATGGATTCTGGATTCTTGGTGTAAATACATCTCTCTCACTCTGTACTAGAGTTTGTAATTAGTAAAGGGTTTTCTGTGCACATGAGGCAATAGCTATACTGCCTCAAGAGACCCAAGTCAACAAGGTTAGCAGATGAAACAAGGGCACTCCAAATGTCCATAATGCTAGGTAAAAGATTGTTGTCACTAAGGGTGACTATTAAGAATCGATCATGGAGGATATTTCTGCCTGCATTTTAAGTAAAATGTGTTGAATTTAACTGTCCGGCTTTGCTGCACAACCAAGTGGCAGTGAGCAGTGCTGCTTGACTCACAAAAAAGTAGAAACCTGCTCAAATGCAGGGCCTAAATACCAGAAGACAAAAACTTGAAAAAAAATTTTAAAAGATTCAAAAAGAACAGTGAGAATGCTTATTCCAAGCCCTAGACCAGTGTCCCTTTACCAGACAGGCTCCAATCAGCACAATTCTCTCACAAAAGTGCAGATAGTCCCCTTCCAATCCAAGATGGTCTAGAAAATGTGTGCAGAACAAACCAACCACTACAAACAGTACCAGAAGCAGCAAGCCTGTATCTGGACTATGCTACAGTTACTAGCTTCCTTAGTTTCAGTTCCATCCATCAAAGAGATGAATGCGGTAGAATACCCTACTCTAGCCTGTACATATTGTAGTAAAGGCTTCAAATAAAATTCCAAAAACTCACACAGGGGTTGAATCAAAGAATCCCTGCCAAACCCCCTGCCAAAAATGTATTGGCCTATCAAGGGACAGGATGAACTTAAATTTTCACATCCATGGATGATCGTGGTATATTTTCACTGAACACTTTCTAGTTTACTCGTGCTTGTTTTCTTATAAGATTTCCATAGTGATATTCAAGTGTGGGTCTAATGTAACTAACAAGCAGTGACTTTTATCATTTCTGATTACCTAGACTGTATAAATCTTTTTATACACTCTACAGTTCTATAACTGTCATTAACCAATTGGTTGATATAATTAGAAAAAAAAAATCAAAGCTTGATCTCCCCATATACTGACATCGTTAAATGGATCTACAATTTAAATGACTGTGTTTGTCTTTTTCGGCTTTTCCTTGTTAGGGGTCACCACAGCAGAACTCTGGTCCTCTAATGACTGGCAGTAGATTTTTTGGGTGCCGAGTTGCCAGCCTAATGCCTAACCTTCAGCGAAGGCACGCCCATTCACGCATGTCTTTTGGAGGCCACTCGACCACGGGGAGGACATGCAGACTCCACACAGAAGGCAATCCAGCCGAGAATCAAACAGGAGAACCTCTTGCTGTGAGGCAACAATGCTACCACTGTACCACCACAGCTAAAATTACTGTATGCTGTATTAAATATTCACCCCTCAGTTTACATCTACCAAATCTCATATGCTTAATTTTTGATGTGTTTCTGAATAGACCCCCTGTTTGCATTTTGATGCTCACCACACTGTTTTACTTAAAGCATTGCATTAATTGTTTCTGAATGGAAATAAAATAAAATACCATAAGATAAAATAAAATAAAAACATTCATCTCAAATGTCACACAAAAGATCTAAAAAAAATTCAACAAAATGTTCAGAATACACATTTCAAGTCAAGAACCAGTATTTAATCACTAGCATACCCATGTTATGTGGCATGGGAGTATATAGACTTTCAACATCTTATGTACAAAGCAAAACATTATTAGAATTATAAATGTCATCCATCAAAGAGATAAATTCAGTAGAATCCCCTATGCTAGCCTGTACATATTGTAGTAAAGGCTTCAAATAAAATTTCAAAAACACACACAGAGGTTGAATCAAAGAGCCCCTACCAAAATATTGGTCTAGCAAGGGACAGGATGAATTTACCTATTCGTCTTAGGAGAGATACAATGTTCTACCTAGAAAGGGCTTTGTCAGTCAACTATTTCAAAATGTCCTCAGTAATTATGCCATTTTCAAACTTAGATAGATAGATAGATAGATAGATAGATAGATAGATAGATAGATAGATAGATAGATACCCCCTGGGATTCATGAAGCTTGCGCCAGGCGCAGGCGTAGCGTAGGCGGTATAATGCCAAATATAGCCGTTGAGCGATTCAGGTACGATCCAATCCCATGTGCACTACTGGCGTACACCAGAACTGCGCAGCTCTTGGCTTAGGTATGCTAATCACCCCATGCGCAGCGCCACACCATGCAAATGAAGGTATATAGCAATTCATGAAGTGGTGCAGGCATAGCGTAAGCCCACAGAAATGTAAACCAAAAAACACGGTTTTCATTTTCCCAAACAGAACATCGGAGCTATGGAAGTGGCCCAGACTCATGTATTACAAAGTTAACATATGCCAATGGCTAAATACACAGCCAATGGCATAAGAAAAGATGCACAACACATAAAAAACAACATTTAATGTCATGTCCACAGTAACGCAAATCACAACTGCAGGGCATGTGTGCGCAAACTGGAACACAAAGAAAATATATACAAATGTCATAAAATCGCAATGTAATACAAATCAGGATTTCACCATAATATGCAATGGTATACATGGTACACCACAACCAAGCTGCAAGGGTTGCTACGGGTCTGTGACAGTGTTCGGCATGGTAGCTATGAATTAGTAGTCAATGCCATGCAAATGAGGCAGGTAATACTGAATCGCAAACGTCCCGCCGGATTAAGGATGTACCATACGGCGCAGTGCTATAACACCGAGGAGTGGCTCAGAGGTATATATATGACATCAGCAGAGGGGTGTGCCACCGTAGCTGTAAACACATTGGAGCAATGCAAATCTGGCCTGGCCGTTGCTAAGCAAAGCTGCAGGACAGGGGTGGGGAGGTAGGTATAGAATCGTTTAGCTGAGAGCACATATGGTTCCCGAAAGCGCATGTGTATGGGGATGAAGATGTGCCCGAAACCCGGTAAGCTGATGCACGAACTATGAACAATAGCACAAACAGGAACATCAGGGGAAGAAAAGAAGGAAATGCCGCAGTAGGGTAATTGGAGTACAACTGAGCAATTAACACCTATTAACTCACAGCGGGCAATCGACGGCAGCTGACAAGTCTGCTCGCCGAAACCTGCAAAACAAGGTAGGGGAGGCATTGGATTGCAAAGAAAGGAACACTGTCATAGCAGAGCAAAGCAAACCTACAGTAGACTGGCAATAGAACACATTACACAAGATAAGCTAGGTCTAGGAAAGTACAAATGAAAGCAGGCTGCTGGATGCATGCCAGAAAAAGGTAGGTGAAATGTGAAGAAATGTAAAGGGAAGGGCAAGAGGTAATCCACGGCAGCCAAATATAATTCAACACCAAAGGCACCACAATAGTAGTTCCTGTAGTAAAACACATAAGATACCCTGTAGCTACGATCGTACATACACACCCTATGACATCATAGGTGTTCACAACACAATAATATAAAGTGTGAAAGCAGCCTACACACACCTGTGTATTCCCAAACACTGCACCATAGGTGTAAACACACGGGGAACTTTGAAAATGTACATGTTGGGAGCTGCCATAGCTGTGATTAATCACCATGTGTTAGAGACTGACGGTGTTGTGGAGGAGGATGCCGACAACCACCACAGGCCCCGAAGGAGGAGAAGAGTGTTCAGACCAAGGGTAACCTACCAGGGGCTACATGATCTGGACATAGTAGAGTGTTACAGGGTGGACAGGGACATCTTACTGCAAATAGTTGAGCTGTGCCGGCCACGCCTGAGAACCAGAAACAACAGAGGGGAACCCATCCCAGTGGACATGAAGGTATGTGTAAGCTTGCGAATACTAGCTACAGGTACCTTTCAAAGACCAACTGGAGATATACTGGGGATCTCAGAGGCATCAGCATCCAGGGTACTACACCAGTTCATGGATGCCATGTTACCACATGCCAATGAGCATATATACTTCCCCCGAACTCAGGAGGAGTTGGCCAGCAATATGTGTCACTTCCACCATGTGGTACACTACCCGGAGGTACTGGGTGCATTACACTGCACGCACATACATATCAAGTCACCACCCGGTGAGCATGGTAGGCGCTACATAAACCGCAAGGGATTCCACTCCATCAACTGCCAGGTCATGTGCAATGCCCAGGGCATTATCATGGATGTGTGTGCTGGCAGCCCTGGAAGCTACCATGACTCCCATATCTGGCATGCCTCACAGCTGTATCAGGTATTTGTCAGGGGGTCATCCCACATGGCCACCTTGTGGGGGATGCTGGCTATGCACTGGAGCCGTGGATGATGACTCACATCAGAAATGTACACACACCCATGCAAGAACGCCATAATGAGGCACACGCACAAACCAGAATCATCATAGAGCGTGTGTTCGGGATGCTGAAATCACGGTTCCGTTGCTTGGACACCTCTGGTGGTGCCTTGCAGTACTCTCCAGGCACATGTGCCCACATCTTCATAGTATGTGCCATGCTACATAATATGATACTGCGGAAACAGCTGCAGCAGAGACAAAAGGGTGAAGGATAGCCCACCGCAATTGCCAAGGCCATCACAGGCACAGAGGGATTCAGACCACAAACACCCTGTGCCAGCCCCAGTAGGCAGACGGAGGCGTGCCCAATATGCGTACACCTTGCCAAAGAGGGAACGTATAGCACATACTCTGACAGTGTAGGCCCCTACGGACTGATACACCTCTCCACCTGCACACACAGTAAAATGGATGGCACACACACACGACCACCTGTAAATTGTAATGTATAGGTGACCCACTGTGTGAATCCTACATATTCAGCCCTCAAACATTGTACACACAACAGCTATTGGAACAAGGAATGTCAACACCTGAACAGTACATGCACCTATCAGCATATGTTGGTGCTGTGTGTATAGGTTCCTAGGTACATCGGTAGGTACATGCCAGATTGTCAGAGGCCATACACCAAATGAGGCAAACAGTGTCTGCTGTCACCACAACATAGAGTAACCAACTGTCGCTCAGTGGAGCAGAGGCAATCGCGGGATCACATGTGTGTAAGCACTGTTCTGCACACACTCTGCACGGATTCCCTGCTGCGTTAATGAGGGGCTCCACATAAAGTAATCATGGATGCTGTGTCAAGGCATGGGGTGTACCCATGACAGATATTTGTCACCCCAGCATGCTCCACCTATGGTCGTTTGAAGGTATAGCACATTATCGTGTGTGGCTCACTGTGATATACATACCCAATGCTGGAGCACATCCAGTAAACATCACATGGACATACCATTAATTGGACTCATCCATATGTAAACTAACTGAGTTACCCATGTGAGTGCAGTATGGAGTAACAGCCGTAGTATACTCCACATACAAAATGCCATAACACGTGTACAAATTCCAGATGGCCAAGTGGTAAATGCAGTGACCGTTGTGCATGTTCCTGGTCCCACATCCTGCAAGGGATGTAACGTAATCCCGAAGGCACGAATAATGAATGTCGGATGCAGGTCATCAGATCATGTTTAGCACACATTAGCAGGAATATGCGTTGCCAAGTGCTGGTAAGCATCATTTAAATATGACTATACAGATATGTGCGAAACAGGGCTAAGCTTCTCTGAATATCGCGCAGATCATGGTCAATGATGTCCAGAACAGGTGAAACCAGCATTATTCATCCCTGTACTAAGTGTGCCTGCTCTGAAGGGTAAAATGACCACTGCCAGGAGTAGAACACGCAATCATGTATACAATCACCTAACACTATGGTAGCCAAGATACCTATGTCAGGTGTGTAATGTGACAGGTTCAAACAGAAACGTGCGGAGTCCAGGAAACAGTATACACCGACAAGTACACAATGAAAGGTGTAGTTTGCCTATAATACAGATAGAAAGGGTGATAGAGAGATATATGTTGATATATACGGGTTCACCGATATCTGCAAATATATAGATATGTCAACGACATTCATAAAACCTTGGAGGTACAAATAAATAGGATACCCCCAACTATGGAATGTGCCACATACTGACACGCGTAACCACAAGGCTGAAAGACCGAAAGAACACAGTACCGGAACACTAGAACCGCGAGTAATATTATCATGATATGAAGGGACATTTAGTTACCGCTGCCGGTGTTCCGGTCCACATAGGTACTGTGTTCAACTGTGTTTGTGATTGCCACAGTCTGTGTATGTGTGTGTTGCGGGTGCCGTGTGCATTTTCATGTGACTGTAATGTGTGTGTGTGTCTGCATCTTGTGTCTGTTAGTGCCAACTCGGAGGTACATCATTACGGTAGGTGTGGGTAATGCTAGCCTTAGGCATACGGTTACCACCTGTCCCACATTAGGAGGGACAGCCCCTTCCTGGGCAGTTGTGTCCTGACATAAAACATTACAAAGGGCAACTGTCCGAGATTGTAGGACATTATTATGTCCCATATATTATGTAATACTTGCATTAAATAGTTATGCCTGTATGTAAGAAATGTAAATGTTACATACAATATGATAACATCGGAGCTATGGAAGCGGCCCAGACTCATGTATTACAAAGTTAACATATGCCAAAGGCTAAATACACAGCCAATGGCATAAGAAAAGGTACACAACACCTAAAAAACAACATTTAATGTCATGTCCACAGTAACGCAAGGCATAACCGCAGGGCATGTGTGTGCAAACTGGAACACAAAGAAAATACATACAAATGTCATAAAATCGCAATGTAATACAAATCAGGATTTCACCATAATACCCAATGGTATGCATGGTACACCACAACCAAGCTGCAAGGGTTGCTAAGGGTCTGTGACAGTGTTCGGCGTGGTAGCTATGAATTAGTAGTCAATGCCATGCAAATGAGGCAGGTAATACTGAATCGCAAACGTCCCGCCGGATGTACCATACGGCGCAGTGCTATAACACCGAGGAGTGGCTCAGAGGTATACATGACATCAGCAGAGGGGTGTGCCACCGTAGCTGTAAGCACATTGGAGCAATGCAAATCTGGCCTGGCCGTTGCTAAGCAAAGCTGCAGGACAGGGGTGGGGAGGTAGGTATAGAATCGTTTAGCTGAGAGCACATATGGTTCCTGAAAGCGCATGTGTATGGGGATGAACATGTGCCCGAAACCCGGTTAGGTGATGCACAAACCACGAACAATAGCACAAACAGGAAGGTCAGGGGAAGAAAAGAAGGAAATGCCGCAGTAGGATAATTGGAGTACAACTGAGCAATTAACACCTATTAACTCACAGCGGGCAATCAACGCCAGCTGACAAGTCTGCTCG
Organism: Protopterus annectens; assembly: GCF_019279795.1. Classification (NCBI taxonomy): domain Eukaryota; kingdom Metazoa; phylum Chordata; order Ceratodontiformes; family Protopteridae; genus Protopterus; species Protopterus annectens. Next base: position 1,131,376,303 of record NC_056741.1, on the reverse strand, counting down.
CAGAAACTGCAAAACAAGATAGGGGAGGCATTGGATTGCAAAGAAAGGAGGGGAGGCATTGGATTGCAAAGAAAGGAAAACTGTCATAGCAGAGCAAAGCAAACCTACAGTAGACTGGCAATAGAACACATTACACAAGATAAGCCAGATCTAGGAAAGTACAAATGAACGCAGGCTGCTGGATGCATGCCAGAAAAAGGAAGGTGAAACGTGAAGAAATGTAAAGGGAAGGGCAAGAGGTAATCCACAGAAGCCAAATGTAATTCAACACCAAAGGCACCACAATAGTAGTTCCTGTAGTAAAACACATAAGATACCCTGTAGCTACGATCGTACATACACACCCTATGACATCATCGGTGTTCACAGCACAATAGTATAAAGTGTGAAAGCAGCCTACACACACCTGTGTATTCCCAAACACTGCACCATAGGTGTAAACACACGGGGAGCTTTTAAAATGTACATGTTGGGAGCTGCCATAGCTGTGATTCATCACCATGTGTTAGAGACTGACGGTGTTGTGGAGGATGATGCCGACAACCACCACAGGCCCCGGAGGAGGAGAAGAGTGTTCAGACCAAGGGTAACCTACCAGGGGCTACATGATCTGGACATAGTAGAGCATTACAGGGTGGACAGGGACATCTTACTGCAAATAGTTGAGCTGTGCCGGCCACGCCTGAGAACCAGAAACAACAGAGGGGAACCCATCCCAGTGGACATGAAGGTATGTGTAAGCTTGCGAATACTAGCCACAGGTACCTTTCAAAGACCAACTGGAGATATACTGGGGATCTCACAGGCATCAGCATCCAGGGTACTACACCATTTCATGGATGCCATGTTACCACATGCCAATGAGCATATATACTTCCCCCAAACTCAGGAGGAGTTGGCCAGCAATATGTGTCACTTCCACCATGTGGCACACTACCCGGAGGTACTGGGTGTGTTACACTGCACACACATACATATCAAGTCACCACCCAATGAGCATGGTAGGCGCTACATAAACCGCAAGGGATTCCACTCCATCAACTGCCAGGTCGTGTTCAATGCCCAGGGCATTATTATGGATGTGTGTGCTGGCAGCCCTTGAAACTACCATGACTCCCATATCTGGTATGCCTCACAGCTGTATCAGGTATTTGTCAGGGGGTCATCCCACATGGCCACCTTGTGGGGGATGCTGGCTATGCACTGGAGCCGTGGATGATGACTCCCATCAGAAATGCACACACACCCCTGCAAGAACGCCATAATGAGGCACACGCACAAACCAGAAACATCATAGAGCGTGTGTTCGAGATGCTGAAATCACAGTTCCATTGCTTGGACACCTCTGGTGGAGCCTTGCAGTACTCTCCAGGCACGTGTGCCCAAATCTTCATAGTATGTGCCATGCTACATAATATGATACTGTGGAAACAGCTGCAGCAGGGACAAAAGGATGAAGGATAGCCCACCGCAATTGCCAAGGCCATCACAAGCACAGAGGGATTCAGACCACGAATAACCTGTGCCAGCCCCAGTAGGCAGACGGAGGCGTGCCCAATATGCGTACGCCTTGGCAAAGAGGGAACGTATAGCACATACTCTGACAGTGTAGGCCCCTACAGACTGATACACCTCTCCACCTGCACACACAGTAAAATGGATGGCACACACACACACAACCACCTGTAAATTGTAATGTATATGTGGCCCACTGTGTGAATTCTACATTGGCAGCCCTCAAACATTGTACACACAACAGATATTGGAACAAGGAATGTCATCACCTGAGCAGTACATGCGCCTATCAGCATATGTTGGTGCTGTGTGTATAGGTTCCTAGGTACATCGGTAAATACACGCCCGATTGTCAGAGGCCATACACCAAACGAGGCAAACAGTGTCTGCTGTCGCCACAAGATCGAGTAACCAACTGTCGCTCAGTGGAGCAGAGGCAATCACGGGATCACATGTGTGTAAGCATTGTTCTGCACACACTCTCCACGGATTCCCTGCTGCATTAATGAGGGGCTCCACATAAAGTAATCATGGATATTGTGTCAAGGCATGGGATGTACCCTTGACGGGTATTCGTCACCCCAGCATTCTTCACCTACGGTCGATTGAAGGTGTAGCACATTATCGTGTGTGGCTCACTGTGATATACATACCCAATGCTGGATCACATTCACTAAACATCACATGGACATACCATTAACTGGACTCATCCATATGTAAACTAACTGAGTTACCCATGTGAGTGCAGTATGGAGTAACAGCCATAGTATACTCCACATACAAAATGCCATGACACGTGTACAAATTCCAGATGGCCAAGTGGTAAATGTAGTGACCGTCGTGCATGTTCCTGGTCCTACGTCCTGCAAGGGATGTAACGTAATCCCGAAGGCACGAATAATGCATGTCGGATGCAGGTCATCAGATCATGTTTAGCACATGTTAGTGGGAATATGCGTTGCCCAGTGCTGGTAAGCGTCGTTTAAATATGACTATACGGATATGGGCGAAGCAGGGCTAAGCTTCTTGAATATCGTGCAGATCATGGTCAATGATGTCCAGAACAGGTGAAACCATCATTATTCACCCCTGTACTAATAGCGCCTGTTCTGAAGGGTAAAACGACCACTGCCAGGAGTAGAACACGCAATCATGTATACAATCACCTAACACTATGGTAGCCAAGATGTACCTACGGCAGGTGTGTAATGTGACAGGTTCAGACACAAATATGTGGAGTCCAGGAAACAGTATACACCGACAAGTACACAATGAAAGGTGTAGTTTGCCTGTCACTTTCCCTGTCAGATATATATATATAAATACATATATATATATATATATATATATATATTTATATATATATATATATATATATATATATATTTTATATATATATATATATATATATATATATATATATATATATATATAATACAGATAGAAAGGGTGATAGAGAGATATATGTTGATATATACAGATTCACTGATATCTGCAAGTATATAGATAGGTCAACGACATTTATAAAACCTTGGAGGTACAAATAAATAGGATACTGCCAACTATGGAATGTGTCACATACCGACACACGTAACCACGGTTTGAAAGACCGAAAGAACACAGTACCGGAACACTAGAACAGCGAGTAATATTATCATGATATGAAGGGACATTTAGTTACCGCTGCCGGTGTTGCGGTCCACGTAGGTACTGTGTTCAACTGTGTTTGTGATTGCCGTAGTCTGTGTATGTGTGTGTTTAGGGTGCCGTGTGCGTTTCCATGTGACTGTAATGTGTGTGTGTGTGTCTGCATTGTGTGTCTGTTAGTGCCAACTCAGAGGTAGATCATTATGGTAGGTGTGGGTATAGCTAGCCTTAGGCATATGGTTACCACCTGTCCCACATTAGGAGGGACAGCCCCTTCCTGGGCAGTTGTGTCCTGACATAAAACATTACAAAAGGCAACTGTCCGAGATTGTAGGACATTATTATGTCCCATATATTATGTAATACTTGCATTAAATAGTTATGCCTGTATGTAAGAAACGTAAATGTTACATGCAATATGATAAGTAACCAAAGTCCCACAACAATAAGTATGTATTGAGGATAAAAGTATGTGCTATCCTGTGTACTGACCATGGGTATGTGTCAGCCTGTAAACACCGATGTGTATCCTGTAAGTGTCCCACAATGGCCATTTGAAAAGGTGGCAACCCATGCCAAAGAGGTTCAGTTACCAACACAACTGCAATGACTGCAAATATCTGGGACAGAAATACACGGGACAGCTGTCATTTAGAAACATCCCTTTACATATCGCTGTAATTCCGGAAGTATAGAAGTATCAACCTCACCTGCATACTATATAGAAACCAATTAACAACGACCCCAGTCCCGTAACAAAAGTCTACTAACTGATAGCTCTTTAATTAGGGAAGGAGCCCACACACATATATGGAATATGTAGAAATGCAAGGCCCACAAACCTGTATATGCTACGTACACCCACCTACATCCCCCACACTAGAAACTATAGCAATACAGACTGTAATTACAGCACAAACATCCAGTCAGTCAATTACATCTGCAGAAGCGTTAACATACCTTGTGAGAGACACATTTAAAGGTGCCATGTGAAATCGTAGCCGTTGTATAATGGAACAAATGGTAATGTTACAGGTTTTCTTTGCAATAGTCCCTACTCAGACGGTTGGGATGACAGGTACACTCACATGTAGAACCACATACTCTAGCCGTCACACACAATCCATGGGGGACATGAATCCAAACTATACGTGTCTCTACACATAGCAGTTGCAATTACACACAACAAAACACAATACAGGCCATCTCCCGAAGGTAGGGCAAATGGGCAATGCCCAAGTGGAGAATTCAATTATACCCCACTGTTGCCGCGTAATTGAAGAAAGGAGTGGCTGCACAGCTGATGTGCAAGTAATAAGTCAATCAGGAACACCAATTGGAGGCAGGAAACCACATGTTACAGGTATCGACGTATATAAGGATGACTTGCCAGACATTCAAACCGTATGCTCATACCATAGAACTGTTTAAACAGTGTAAGAGACAGTTATGAAAGTCCGGAATGATAACAAAGTATGTAGAACACTCGGTATGTAAGTGTATGTATAGCCTGTTTTGTATTAATTATGTTAGTGTATGTATAGCCTGTTTTGTATTAATTAAATGTGTCCACAATGCATAAAGTGGAAAAAGGTATTTATGTAGTGATGTCTTGCTGAGCATAGTAACGCTTGTAGAAATTGTGTGTCCTGCAGTGGGCCACAAGGTAAACATCACAGACACCACAAGGGATGCTACATGAGGGCTTTAAACAGAACAATTCCATACCACCCGACGTCAGTCGTAGGGTATGTCCAACAAGTACGTGCCATAGCAGGGGATAGTATATGTTGAGATACTGTCACAGGAGGCATGTGTATGGGCATATAACAACAATGAAATGTCTAAGGTGGTCCCGCTGTGCAAGTATTCTTTGCATTATGGGATACTATCTAAAATATGTGTAATGTACAGTATTGTAGGTAGTAGATATGTCAGATATGCTACACAGCATAACAGGCATATCATGCATACCAAAGGTTTCGTCTATTGGCATGTACAATATACAACAACAGGATACATATGGCTTGTAGTCACGGGATACTGTAATAGCATGATAGCTAATCTAAATGGAAGGGCTACTCAATTAACCATGCACAAAGGACATGTAATAGCTTCACAGGTTCATAGTGGGGTACTATGCAGTCTGGAAGTCTATGTGTAAGCACAACTACAGTGTTCACACCAGCGGCACCTCTCTAGGGTAGTGTCCTGTCTGTGAACAGCAGAGCCATGTGTTACCTGCACCTCTGCACAGTACAGCCACTGCAGTGATCCCTGGCATACATGTGTCTCCCATCCACCAAGTGAGGTATCACATGAACAGTGCTACTGAGTGTCCCTGCGTGATGTACATAGGAATCATGTTCCAAAGCATGGTGAGTGTCCGGTTTAGGAATGTAACCCTCAAGCACATCCCACTCATCGTTGCGTGTGTGCACATATCCATGAGCATGTTGCTCACAGTGGCTTTTGCTTATGTCGCTTATGTGGAGTATATCTATTCATATTGTTGTGGACATGGGCCCTGTCTGTTCAGCAGAGGTCACCCCTGAGTATGTAGTATGCAAATGTGTACAGACGTGGTGTCCGCAGTTCTGCCGCATACTTCAACCGTCGGAGCTCAATAAATGTCATGGCATGTTAATATTGTGGTATGTAAAGCCGTAGCTGTTGTGTAAGGTACACCCTAAATGGGGTGTTGTACCCTTGAATGTGAGTATATGTCTGGAGTTCATAGGTACAATGGGTGCCTATGTTCCATCTACAAACCCAGTACAGATAAGTGTGGCCACGTAGAAGGATATCCACACCACAGTGGCAATATGGTTATCACAGGAGTGGGTGCGACATACGTGAGTACTACGATCGCGTACAATGTGACATGTATGTAGGGGACTACCACCTATGTGATAGTCACTGGGTGAATGGTGTAATGCAAAGGGGATGTTCATGCACCTTGTGTCATGCAGCTTGAGGCCATGATATTGATATCAGGTATCCGTCACAGTGACACCCTTATGGAGGGAGTCAGTATCAGCTGGTGGATCAATCATGGTGCTTTGTATGCAGTTGTCTGTAAAGCTAGGCAGGGAAAGTCCCTCTGTGCTAGCCTGTACCTCAGGGAAGCATATACCAAACATGAGGGGCCCTATGACTGAGGACTGTGGTATGCCAACTGTAACTGAAATACAGTAGGTACAATGGTATGCTACCCTCATTGTGTGTGTCCTGTCCGTGAGCCACTTTGCATAACATCCTGACACATAGGGGTCGATGTGCAGGTGGATGTGTATGTTGACAATACCAGAATGGAGAACGTTGCTGAAAGGCAATGAGAGGACAATGTAGGCTGTGTGGACCCCCTTACCATCATCAACTACCCTGGTAACTGTATGAAAGGAGTCCACTAGGTGTAGGAGACATGCTATGGCCCTAACAAGTCAAACCTGGGTGGCAGCAAAGGACCAGAGCCCACCAATGTCTCTGTGAATGACTTCCATGATGATGTGCCCCATAGCCTTGCAGAACAGTCCAGTCAGGAGTGTAGGGCAATAGTCCCTCTCGTGCATTGTGGCACCACCTGTGTGGAGTGTGATAACTGTTGCTGTGTTCCATTCAGGGGCCAAAATGTCTGATACAAGGCTATTACTGAATATGGTGGCCAAGTGGGGAGACATGTCGTTCAGAGGTTTGCGTAAATCACAGCCTGGGATGTTGGACGGTCACATGAGGCCAGTGTTCCAGGCCATATAGAGGGCAGCTTAGTACTGTGTAGGTGTGACTGCAGGGACAACGCAATGTTCCTGCATGGATTGTGGCCCTGTAGGGAGTGAGAGGGTGTAATGTTAGCAGTGAACCCATCCGCCAGCATGTTGCCAACATTACCTGGTTCTGTAATGTTCCTGAGTAACTGTTGTATGTCAGAGCAGATGTGGGTATTGCCATTGACTACTGACATACCTCCATAATGCCTTGTGGTACATCCTGGAATGTGTTGCAGTAATGTTTATGTAGCTAGTGTCAGAGTATGTGATGAGGGATCCTGTAGCCCTACTGAGGCTGACCAGTGAGCTACCCCACCCAGGGGATTGTACTCCACTTTGCAGCAACAGCCTCCACCTGTTGTAAATTATGTCCATGGAACTGGACCCCCAGAGTGGCGTCCGTTATCTGGTGGGTACCATCATGCCTCTGTGTGAAATAGCATGATCCATGCAGTCGTGTAAGTGCTAATGAAGTGCACTGTGGTATGTTTCAGCATTTGTATGTGCATTGTCCATCTGCATGGGTGTCATGATGTTAACTACTGCTGTCATAAGATGTCTGTAGTAGGCATTGTAGTATTCTTGTACTGTGTATGGCGTGAAGGGTGTGGTGCCGGGATGTGGATAACAAGGGTGATTAGCATATGTTCAGAATCCACCAATGAGGGGATAACCCCAGGTGTGGAACACCAGTCACATGTTGGTAGTGTCCATGTCAAGGATATTGTTGGTCTTGGAGGTGGCGTGTATGGGTTGTTCCAGCCGAGTGGAGGTTATGAATCCTGGACAGCGTTGGCCTAATGTGTGGGTACATGAGTGGCTATCCCAGTTAAGTGTGGGGTAGTGTCAGTCTCACATCAGTAGTACCTGTCTGAGCCCTACTGTCCAGTACACCAAGAAATGAGGTCTGGTAACTGTGGGGTATGTTGTTGAATCCGTAGCTTGTTACAATGTATATAGCAGTTCTGGCCACAGTTAGTTGCATGTGGAGAACCTCTGATGCATTGTGCTAAGCAAATAGCCAGGATGTGTGTACAACATAGTGGACTATGGGAACACCTCAGCCATGGGTGTGCCGGTCCAGGTTACATGACTGAAAGGTATGGTCTGTGTATAACCTGTCATTGCAGGTGTGCTCTGCAGAGCCTAGAGGCAGGTCCCAGTCACTGCAGAGATATTGAAGTGGTCCATTATAAGGAGTGCCTTGCCTGCGTGCGTCAGAGATGTAGATGTCAAGCATTGCGCCACATGACCCCATGTTTGGCTTGCCTGTTCCCATTCTGGTGGTGAATGTTATTGGAAACTGTGCAAGACAGGCAGTGTAGAAGCAGCAAGAGCCTTACATGTTATCTGTATTCCCAGGGCTGACAGGTGCAGGTCATCTGTGCCAAAGCATCGTGTTTTGTTCACCATGTCAGTCAAAGTGGACAGATACCAGATGCCTGTGGAATGACAGAAGAAGCATAGGCAACTGTTGAAGTGACACAGTCAGTCATTGTACAGTGGTATCAGGTCCAGATGAATGCATAATGCTCCCCAGGGCTTGGCCCATACCTTCAGGGCTGCAAGACTGGTGAGCTATTGCATGTCCATGCACACGTAGTCTGTGAAGTTGCATCACAGGGCAGTCACACTAACAAGGAGAATGACAGTCAAATTGTACCTCATGAGGTGTGGCATGGGTGCATAGGTTATGTTGCAGAACCAGTTACCTGACAGCAAGATGTAAGCGACTATCACCTTGTGTAGCCTGCTGAGTGGAGCATCAGTGTGACCGCCTACAGAGTCACCTAAGACAGGTGTGTTGTGTATGTTATAACACCCTATTGGCTGTATGTGATGGGCACACATGAGTCTGTGGGCTATAAGTTATTGTTGTTGTGTTTGGTGATGGGGGCTGCCTTTGGTGCCTACACAGAATATGGAGAGGTACTGCACAAGTTGTACTCGTATGTGTGGCCTGTGGTGGTGGAGATCTTGTGAGACTATGTGATGAGTGGGGTGTGTTGCGAATGTTACACATCCCCACATGATTGTCAGGTGCAGTCAGGGTTGGTGACAGCATTACCCCCAGCAGGGCTGCATATGTGCATCTCCCACAGGCTGTAGTGCCGTATGTTGGGAGGTGAGCATTGACTGTGTACATGAGACAATTGCTCTATTGCCACATGTACAACATATTCATCATATAGACAGGCAATAGCACTGGTACGTGACAGTTGGACATGCCTGTATATACAACCATGTCTCACAAGATATGTGAGTTACATGTGTACAACAGCTGTTGTACTGTAAGCAAGCTGGAAATGTAAGGACAGACAGTGTACTTGTGAGAAATGGTGTTGAATGGGTGCTATATTAATCAGTAGCTCATGAAGTGCTCACAAGTTCTGAACAAGTGCTGAGCATGAACATACAGTACAGATAGGGTGTTGGATAATATCAACCCACAAGTGGTGAGAGCAGTCATAATTGGTGGTACCGCACTATAACCCTGCTGAGTATGGTCTGCAAGTCCATGAACCATTATCAATGTAGATGTTAGCAGTACAGATGTACATGACAGTATGGATGTTTGACTACATATACCTTCGTATGTCACAGGAGTGTCCTACCAGTGGACTGTTGACAGAATCAACACTACAAAAGGTGCCAGAGTGACATGTGCATATCACACTAGTGCCAGCTACAGTAAAACAGGGTTAATGTGTTGTACTCACCCTCATTGTAGCCAATACCACACAGACAAATGTGAGGCATCTGTGTATGTAAGGATGTGAATGGCCATGACCTATGAGCAATAACTGTCTCAGTGTTGTGAACAACATGCAGAATGGGCTTTGTGGGTGAGGTGTGTGACATATGTGCACTTTCTAATGGATGATATCAGCATTGTCACCACTAGGTGAATATCCCTGTACCCATTAACTACCACCTAGGCTGCGGTCAACATTATGGACACTGTGTAAGGGATGGTGCTGTGCAGTTCACCTCCCTGAGTTGGTGATGTCTCAAGGCCACTTAGGTAGTCATACGAGGTACCCATGTCATGACAGGGTGCCATCCATGAGCATGGAGATCATTGGACAGCCATACACAGCACTCGGTGACCGATATTGTATCACATATCACCTTTAAGGGGTATTGGCCATGCGTGGATGGGCGATACCAGCCTTCACAATCCTCACCTCCACTATGCAGCATGCTGTCTACCTTGCATAAAGACATGTGCTACACTATGATGTTGGACATGCTACATGTCCATATCCTGATCTGAAAGACATACGTCATGGACAGCCACCGTCCTACTACTAGGATCGCCACATGCTGGACAGATCCCTGTGCCATACATGTGACATACTCCCGCCATACCATGCAACCCTGTCCATCAAAGCTGCACATGTCATCTCTGTCATACCTGGTGTGATGGCCGCATGGCAGATGTAGTATCGACTGTCTGGATCAGTAATGTGGCACTGATGCACCTCGCGGTGGCAACATGGCTGTCAGATACAGCTAGGAAACCTTGCCCGTACATGCTATAGTTGATAACCATCACTGCGAATGACGTCCGACTAGCCATTGTCCCATGTCTATCACATGTGCAACACAGGCGATCCGTGGCAGGATGCTGAACAGCTGTACAGTGCCTTGTAGATGTATATGGCAAAACACATGCATGTAAAGGTTTCCATGAGTATGTGTGCATTGTCACTGCTCAAGTCCATTAAGGCAGTGTATGTGTTGATATGTGACATATACACAGCAACAAGGTCAACAGCATTACCGTGGACACATCCAGGCATGTGCTGATAGGTAAGAACACCAGTGCAGGCAAACAGACATGCCCCCATCAAGACAGCATTCACATGGAGTATGAACAATGTAATGAGGTGACACACATATATGGTGATGATATCCAATGCATAATGGGTGTAACATGTGTGTGACACAAACATGTCAGTCATGTCAGTGTCATAATGATTTGCAAAGATAACTGTGCAGATGTACTAGATTTACTACAAATGTATGTGCAACAGTATCTCTGTACATCTCTGATACTGTGACCTGTCACTATCATTATGTCTTACAGATAATGCCTCGTACATGCCTGCCACTGTACAGCCGCCAGGAGGATGATGTCCTTATTCTGTACCTCCATGAGAACTATGAAGTGTTGTTCAGCCATGTGCCACAGCATGCCTAGCAGTGTGACGACCTGTGAATGATGTGGGTGGCCATAACCGCACCTACCAACAGGTGCACAGACACTGCATGGACCTGATACGACATGCAAAACAGCGTGGCACTACAATCACCAGAGAACAAGATGGAACAGGTGGTGGGCCACCAACCCAGCCCCCACTCACACACACCGAGGAGCTACTGGCCAAGTCTGGGGACACCCTCAGAACAGCATCCACAAACACTAGCTGCCATCATAGAGGTGGGTGTCTCCCAACCAATGAGCCTGGAGTTGCCTGGTAAGTCAGTACTGCACATATGGCTATTATATCCCATTTAGTTGCATGTGTCACTGTACATTATGTAATGTAGCATCATATGCAAGGTATGTTGACACACATGATGTATACTACAGTATGCTACCCTGTGTATGCACACATGTGCATACTATATGATATTGTACAGGCGGATGTGTTAACATGCACAGTGCACCCTGTGGCTGTCATACAGTCATGGATAATGTTCAAACTGATGTGTCACCCCTATACAGGTAACTCTGGTGTGCCGCACAGACATCAGTCCATTGCAGGTGAGACTGTCATCAGTATCAGGCATGTTAAAGCATAGATCTATTCACCATGTGGCCAGTTAATACTTGTACACTTGATGTTCATTCCAGTCACGATATACAGGTCGCATCACCCAGCATTCATACTGGCCACCCATGTGCAATATATACAAACGAAATGATACACTAACATGAAACCACAGTATTTGTCATTGTTACATGTGTGGACAGCTGTGCATACAATGGTGGAGGTGTTGTACAATGTAGGCATATGTACTATACATTGGAACAACACGTGTGGTACACAAATAGTACCACACAGTGAGCTGTGATATGGGCAGCCAACAGGAGTCACCATTGTGTTATATGCCCCTGCAATGGGTGCACACATTGTGATGTGCCATCTGACATGTCCCAGACACGTAGTGTTCTGGTTGCAATATTGTCACACTATCCCATAACCCATACCCCACATACCAAACATACAACCCATTGTCTGCATAGCCCTGTGGATGGTGACATATCTGACATCTATGGGTGTATGTCATTATGGGACAACACAGACATGTGAGATTGATGGCCATTACACACATTTGGCCAACACGTGTGCACACATGGCCATGGGGGATGGCCAGAGACACGTAGCCACACAGTAGATGTGATGTGTATACACCCTGTTGCACATTGTCCACACATGGTCCAATTATAGCCTTAGTTGACTGATTATACAGTTGATGTGGTACACTGGACATCCTAAAAGCCTGTGCACAGCTAGTGGAGGTGTCACTGAAGTCTACCATATAAGATGTGTTGAACATCACGACTGTCATATCATGACAGTAGTCACCTGTACAGCTTCCACAGACATTGACACCACATCAGGCCACAGATACTGTACATTTCCCTTGCTGCTGTAGGACATCACCGTTAGCTGTGCACCTCGTGTGTGTGGTACATCAATGTCATGTGGGACATGGTGAATTGACAAGTCTGCTATGTGTGGACATGGTTGCCAGGCAGCTAAGACTCTGTAGTAGTTGTGCAGGGTGTCATTTGCAGGTCATCCAGTGATCTGTCACATGACACAGCATGGTTTGGTGTGTATACACCTCAGCATCGTGGGTCACAATCCACAGTCATGTCATGGGTATGCATGCAGTTATGGCTATGCAATGTGTACATATTATGCACTGTATAGCAATATAGATGCCTCATGATGCCATGCAATGGCACAGTGTCTGTACTTCACACTGTATAGCAATGTAGACAGCTCACACTACCCTTCCATGCTCATGCACATTTGCTAAACATGCATTCTATCTGTAGGGCATACAAACAACACCGCAATGTGATGCCCATTACGACGCTGTACATGTGTCAGGACACCATTGTGTCAGACATGTATGTATGTTAATGCACACGTCAGCAAATTACATGTCAAGGTCACGTCGGCCATGTGTACTGTTATCCTGTTCTGGTCCACATGGTGTATCATGGGGATGCATGCATACTACCATGATTATGTGAACTGCATGGCTACTGATATGACACCTGCTTGCTGTAGTGTGCACCCCAGGGAGGTATGCTAACTAACACTATTAATGTCTGAGCTGCATGCCGTCTGCTGTATCACAGGCATGCTGCATGCCGTCTGTCAAATCACATGCATGGTGTGTCTGTGTGTGTCTGTGTGTGTGTCTGTGTGTCTATTGTAATTTAGAGTCTTTCTTTGCATTCACAGGTGATGTAGGTGCGTTACCCTCCTGCCGTCTATCTGATGTTAGTGTTCCAACAGATACTAGCAACGATGAACATATGCATGAGGTACAGGCAGGGTTGTCAGGGGCTGAATCTGTGCCAATGGTTGCCATCCCAGCTATGTCCCCCTCTTCCCCGCACACAGTTCTGCTGCCAACACATACCACATCACCAGTGGCCATAGAGGAAGGACAGTCAGCATCTGCTAGCATTGAACAGGAACATGTGGTGGCTACAGAAGGTGTGTCTCCACACCATGGTGTCAGTGTAATGACTGCAGATGTGCCACACAGGCTGCTCATAGGAGGATCTCTGGCAGACATGCACCTGCAGGACAGAGCGCAGCAGCTGGTATCACCAGATGCATGTTCCAGACTGTAATGGCGGCACAGGCACGTGCTGAACGGCAGAGCAGAGACGGGCAGAGGCTGCAGAGGGCTGCTATCCGTACCCTAAACCACAACATCCAGGCATTGGCAAATGTTCAACAGCAGATTGCTGATGTTCTGGACAGGCGATTGGGTGACATGGTTGGAATCCTTGACCGTGGCATGGCAATCCGCGAGCGTGAATTATCTGGTAGGAGTGAGGCATAGGCCACATGGACGTAGGCCAGCTACACCACCTAGTGCTGGTCAACATGAGCGTGCCACCTCACATGCCTGCTCCCATAGTGCCGGTAGCAGTAGCAGTGCACCAGGACACAGCAGGCCACGTGGACATGGCTCTGGACGTTCCCAGTGGGGACACGGTTCCAGTGGACATGTGTCGTCGGACAGTAGCCAATCTGTACCTCTGCCTGGTAGTGCCAGTGCAACCCATGGCATGCACAGGTCACGTGGCCGTGGCCGGACCACAGTGAGCTGTACAACCTGTTCTGTACAATCTGGAGCTGTCAATAATACCCCTGTGCAGGCCTCACAAAAGGCAGAACTGTGTGCACACATACACGCACACAGCAAACACATCTGTAGGGCACCACAACACCCACATGCATACTGAACAGACATGTCCAATCATATCACCGGCTCTTACCCACACACATGATGTCATCCATTGGTGCAGTCTATGCCCCTGGCAAACATTATCTCACTGTGCATATGATGAGGCCTGTGCTGCATCCCTGTCATCCACACCATTGGTGCAAGGACATGCACAAATGGACTGATGCACAGGGTGAACAGAATAGTGAGAGAAGTGTATATTACATTAGTTGTGTAAGAATAGTGAGAGAAGTGTATATTACATTAGTTGTGTAAGAAAAGTGAGAAGTGTATATTACATTAGTTATGTACTGTTAACACGCACCAGACATACCATGTAGTATAGGTTTAGCATGCATTGTTATATGTTCACAGTATGTGTCTTGGTAACAACAGTAACAGCATGTTGGTAATGATGCCCTGGTTCTCTCCTTATGGTCTACTTGCATGTGCCTACAGGTAGCATTGTTTTCAGTCTCCCATGTGTAACTGTGGAGTACTCACAGGCACGTATGGCAATATCAGCATGCTATACATAGCCTCAACCTGACTGTTGGAAAGGCTAACATACCACAGATGTCCACACATATACTGATCCAGAAGCATATGGGCAGTTTAATAGGCTACAGTGGCTACAGACGTGACATCCATACCAGGTCACATCACAGGTATGTTGACATGGTGCAGGTGTTGTACACAGCGGTCCAGCCAATGATAATGTTAGAGGCCACCTGATAGCATGAGGCCTCACTGCGTAGCAGTAATACCCTGTCACATTACAGGAACATGCCCACACTCACGGGGTCAACAACACTATAACGCACACCCCATAGTGTTGAGGTGAGGACCCCTGCCTATGTGGTCATCACCCTCACAGTACTGTGCACCCGCACGACACGACACAGAGAAAGAACATGCACAGGAAGCCAGTACAGCTGAGACCGATGGCATCAACAGGGCAATAGACTGCATCACCATGAGGGGTTAGGGATCCTGTGTATTCTGTATGGTAGCATACACCCTCTCTCCATGCACCAGACAGCCATACATACATAAACACAGACACACACTGTGGAGCCCACAAATGTCATACACATACGGATAGCTGATGTGTGTGATACACACACCACCCCTGCCTACGTCATGCTTTCCACACTGCAGTATGTACAGATCTCTACAACAGTGTACAGGGGTGTGTAACAATTGGAATGTAATCCCCACCATATGTGGCATATATGGTCACACAGGCAAACACACATGGCAGTACTGTTAATGATACACCTGCTATATGATGATACGTCTGACAGACATGTAGCAGTATTGGCCGCATTATGTGTACCAACTCTATGTCCGGCAATTCTGGTGCTATATGCACACGGGAGGATGTAAGTGTTACAGGTGTCAGGTGACATACAGTCAGTAACACCTGACCGCTGTGTAGGTTTTATGTCTTCACTGTCAAGTAACAGTAACATAGCGTACTGTTTGCACATGTAATGGTAGGATGGAGTGTAACACACCTGTGAGCCGTCCCCGGCAAACATCCATCTGCACAGGTGGATCACCACTCTATGTACACACATCCATCCATACCTGATGTACATCTTACCGTACTGTCAGTATGTCACCATATACAGGTGTCAATGATGGTGCAGCATTGCAACTGCATGTTGTAGTTAGGCACAGATGAGTTACATACATCAGCTACTACACATGCATGGTAGCTGCATGCACACTACAAATTGTACATGTGTGTTGGTCCTATATGCCTGTCATGTAGCCATGTTTGTATGCATTGCAATTGGTGGACATGTGTGATGACATACATAACACATGGACTGTTGTATGATATGATGGGTGTCATGGGTAACTAGTACAGAGGGAATGTGTCCTCAGTCAACATTGCTACCCCATGTACTGTAAGCATTCAACAGCCATGGACCCACCTTCCATTTGTGTGTATGTGATTGCTGTAGCCACTTGTCTACACAGAGGACAGCAAAAGCTATGCTATGTACATATGTGTTGTGTGTGTGGTCCATACACATATCCACTGCGATTACATGTATGTCATATTCAAACATGTGTGTTCTTTGGTGTACAGCGACAGTCATCTGTCACAGCTGTGTAAGACCCAGGACCCCTGGTATGTGTAGAGCCGACCTGGTTATTACAGTGGTATCATTGCAATGCATAACACATGATGGAACCAGGCTGGTACATGTGTAGTCTGCACAGTTGCTGTAGACCTATGTACAGTCCACTGGTCATGAGTCACACGGTGTTGTGGTAATGTATGGCTGTGTATTGCTGGTCCAATGACATGGTGATGTCTGAGGGATACATTGTAGACTGCGGTGTGTACCTCTGTGATCTGCACCTGAGACATCTGTGATGGCTCCTGAGTGTGTACTGTTCAGTACATGTGAGTGGCATTCATGTACGTGGGGACAGTAATACCATACTGTGCCCTTCCATGTTTAGAATCCATGTGCATGCAAGACGGCCCTTTGCAACTGCTAAGTGTGTGAGCATGCCCAGTATGCCGTTGTGTAGATGGACACACAGTACATTCCAAACTGCACCCTTCTGTGTTTAGAATCCGTGTGCATGCAAGACGGCCCTTTGTAATTGCTAAGTGTATGAGCATGCCCAGTACGCCATTGTGTAGATGGACACACAGTACATTCCGAACGGACGTGTGATACTAAGTGTGTGGGCATGCCCAGTGACACCTTGTGTTGGTGATGTGCCTCTGTGTATGGGCATGGCCATTGACATCCTGTATAGCGATGGTGGTCATACAAGCAACAGATGTCCATTTTCAATGACACGATGGATGCCTACATTGAACACACTGGTTGACTGTCTTGAGGGGTGTACTGTCTGTGGCGCGTCCCATATCTATGTAGTGTTGTTGTAGTGCTCCATAGATATTTAGTTGCCCCAATCACACCACTGCCGTGTGTTTGTCTACATCTACCTTGGGACAGTAATATGCTTTCAGACTGCTCACTCTCTCTACATTCCCTATCGGCGTCCTTGCCTTTGCGGATGATGTCATCAACCTAGAAGTATGCCTGTGGGAGTGCTGTGTTCAGTAATCTTGGTAGCGTGTTCTGTAACTGCGTAATGCTGTAGTGTGATAAGGTAGTTAGGTGTATGTTCGACTCCCAGCCCTGCCAAATGTGTGTGGGTGTGTGTGTGTTTGTGTGTGTGTGTTTCCAGCTGCCTGGGGACAGAGTAATGATTTTAGATGGTTCACACCACATACATTCCCCATCGGCGTCTTTGCCTTTGTGGATGATGTCACCCACCTAGAAGTATGCCTCTGGGAGTGCTGTGTTCAGTAATCTCAGTAGCATGTTCTGTAACTGCGTAATGCTGTAGTGTGATAATGTAGTTAGGTGTATGTTCAACTCCCAGACCTGCCAAGTGTGTGTGTGTGTATGTGTGTGTGTGTGTGTGTGTGTGTGTGTCTCCAGCTGCCTGGGGACAGAGTAATGCTTTTAGATGGCTCACACCACATACATTCCCTATCGGTGTCTTTGCCTTTGCGGATGATGTCACCCACCTAGAAGTATGCCTTTGGGAGTGCTATGTTCAGTAATCTCGGTAGCGCTTTCTGTAACTGCGTAATGCTGTAGTGTGATAAGGTAGTTAGGTGTATGTTCGACTCCCAGCCCTGCCAGATGTGTGTGTGTGTGTGTGTTTCCAGCTGCCTGGGGACACAGTAATGCTTTTAGATGCCTCACACCACATACATTCCCTATTGGCGGCTTTGCCTTTGTGGATGATGTCACCCATCTAGAAGTATGTTTCTGGGAGTGCTGTGTTCAGTAATCTCGGTAGTGCGTTCTGTAAGTTTGTAATGCTGTAGTGTGATAAGGTAGTTAGGTGTATGTTCAACTCCCAGCCCTGCCAGGTGTGTGCCTGTGTGTGTGTGTGTGTGTGTGTGTGTGTGTGTGTGTGTGTGTGTGTGTGTGTGTGTGTGTGTGTGTGTGTGTGTTTCCAGCTGCCTGGGGACACAGTAATGCTTTTAGATGCCTCACACCACATACATTTCCTATCAGCGTCTTTGCCTTTGCGGATGATGTCACCCACCTAGAAGTATGCCTTTGGGAGTGCTGTGTTCAGTAATCTCGGTAGTGCATTCTGTAACTGAGTAACGCTGTAGTGTGATAAGGTAGTTAGGTGGATGTGCGACTCCCAGCCCTGCCAGGTGTGTGCCTGTGTGTGTGTGTGTGTGTGTGTGTTTCCAGCTGCCTGGGGACACAGTAATGCTTTTAGACGGCTCACACCACATACATTCCCTATCGGCGTCTTTGCCTTTGCGGATGATGTCATCCACCTAGAAGTATGCCTGTGGGAGTGCGTTGATGCCGGGACTCGGTAGCATGTTTCGTTACTGCATAATGCTGTAGTGTGGTAGACTAAACAGGTAGATGCTCGATTCCAGGGCATGGCAGGTGTGTGTTTGGCAGTTATACCGTATGTGTTGGTATCTGTGGGTGGCTAGCTGCAGGATGTGTCCAGTTTGTTTTGTTGCTGAACTATTTAATGTCCACAGCCTGCATATTCTGCCAAGACACTGGGTTGTCAACACATAAAGTTGCCAATGGGTCTGGTGAGTAACTGTCAGCAGCCCTACTCTTACCCCTGCTACGGTCTGACCCGTGTGATGCAACATAACACACGTGCCTTGATATTAACTACACTACATGATGCAGGTGACACATGTAGTTACCTTTCCATTCCTGTCTAATGCAATGCTGTCATGTGGTTCGCTGTTGTGATATCAATGCCATATCTACATATGTGTGTACATGTATATGTGTGTATGTATATATACATATATATATGTCTATGTATATATGTCTACATAGGTTCATAGGTTGGTACTAGGCTATCAGCCCTACGGCTTATACAAGCCTAGCCATAACAATTCCCTGGCTATTTCTTCCCACACTATTTACTTCCCTGGATCACTGTCTAGCAGGGCAACTGACATGATCTCCGGGGTGAATTTCCTTTTTCCCATCCAATCATCAAGGTTCCTTTTGAAGAGGGCCAGAGAGGCACTCTGCTTGACATGTATGGACAATCTATTCCAGAGTCTGGGGCGTCTCTTGGTCAGGAACCTATCCCTCCAGCATGTTTTGTTTATTGTGATGACAAGGTTTAGATCCTTGGAGCGTGTGGCTCTGAGTGATTGGGATTTCTTTAAGTGTAGCATGTCCATGTGATATATGTAGATGTAGAGGTGGACATAGATGTGAACATATGTCTGGGGACATCAACACTATTGACTATTTGTGCCGGATGATCTGTACGTGATAACCTGGGATCTGTGCATATCTGCCATGGCGTGGTGTTAATGCACATCGTCTGTGGTGTGCAGGACCACGGGTTGTAGTCGTGTAGACAATGATTATTTTGTTGCTGGGCAGACTATGGGACATCGAATATGGTGATGGTAAGGCACCTGTTGCCAGTTGTGTGAGGATTTGAGCGACACTGAGCAGTGGTTAATATGTTGGAGGTTCGGTATGGGTCATATAAGTATTCATTGGAAGACTATTTTATGCAGATGAGGTTGACTATGGTATATCACATTTATCACCAGGGTGTGCTGCTGGTCCCTGGAGTGTATGTGTGTAGTCAGCCAGGTGCAGGTCTCGCATATAGTTGACAGCATGGGAGGGGGGTCAAGCATACTGTACGTACATTGCAGAACTGTGCCTCGGGACTGCTCCTGCCTTAGCAAACCTAAGCTAGGGGTGTGTCTATTCCTGCCTGGTGATGTTGGGAGGGATGACAGCAGTGGTGGGGTAGTCAGGGTGTCCAGGTTGCACAAACAGGTGTTGATCAGCACAATCGACTGATGACATGGCCAGCCCGCACATGAACAGTACATTAATGCAAGCAAGTAGCATACACACATGTTTCATCCACATGACACCACCGGTGTATACCTGCAGGGACATTTCACGACACAGTCCAACCAAATGACACGGGCTGCAGCAGGCAACATATACCAACATGTGCAGGAGGCTGGGGCAGTGCAGATGTGTATGCTGCAGAACAACAGCAAACAAAGTGCTCCGCAAGGATGGCGTGCAGGGTCAAACCAATAACGGAAAACCACCAACGACCAGCAAAAACGATAGTGAACACAATATAATAAAGATTACTTTATTATTATTCCAAAACCATAATCCAGACCGGTTTTGGCTATTCAGCCTTTGTCAATGGATACAAAAAGATTTTTTGATGTGAAATAAAACAGCCTATATTTATAGTGATCTCTAATTACCTTGAAACAGTGGTATAGCACAACCTAGTGAATGGAGTATCCAAGTACATGTATCATCTTAATTGCAAAGCATTCGCCCAGTGACATTTGATACCAAAAATGTTAAATAATAAACAGTAAAAATTATATCATATTTTCAAGGATGATAAAGCAGAGTTTTGAAAAAATCATTTGTGCATACAGATCCCATGGTGAAAAGCCAGGGGCATACTCTATGTATTTATAAATAAGCATACATTTGTCTTCATGAATAAAGCATTGTAAATCTGACTACACCTTGTATATATTGTATATGATAACAATATATCAATAAAATAAATTGTAATGATCATATATCATATTAATAAATAAAGTTTGAAAAATAAGCCGTCATTGTCGGCTATTAATTATGGTTATAATGATTTCCAATAATTTCCTTATGAATAATGGCTAAATTATCATTATTATAATACCTTGCCATATATTTCAAAACAGCATGACAGATAAAAATACAAAAATGTGTATGTGTATGTATCCTACTTTTGTGGATATATAAAAGATTTCATACCATACTTTGGTCAAATGCTGATGTTAAATGTGGTAAACTTGACCACCATTATATTATTCACAGTAATTTTTGATCTATGTATATATATATATATATATGATATCGCCATAATCATGAAACCCCCCAATATTATATAAAAAAAACTCACAGATGGTCATTCAGACCTGGTGGAAATAAACATCCAAGGTTGGTAATCCAATATTGTTCCTTATGGTTTAAAATGGTGTGCCAACCTTGTTGGTTCTTCCTGTCTCCCTAAATTTTGTCAATGATCATGAACATGAAATGAGCATTGGGATGTTGTATCGTATGTCTGTATAAAGCTTTTGTTTCTTTTTTGTTCTTAATGTCACTACAATGTTCTGTCATCCTTGTTCTAAGAGATCTTGATGTTTGACCAACGTAGAAGGCTTTACATTGGCAAGTAGCTAAGTAGATTATCCATGTGCTACTGCAATTCCCAAACACCCTCGTTTTAAATACACGATTAGTGTTGGCACTGGTAAATTCTTTTAGTGTACTAACTTGTAGGCAGGAGCAACAATGACCACATGGAAACGTACCAATTAGTTTGTCTCCAATAATGGTGGTCTGGTGATATACCGCTCCTCCCCCTTCTCTATGTTTGTAATGTGAAAAAAGCCCTCCCAGGTACTTGCCTCGTCTGTATGACATCTGACACTGAGGGCCTAATAATGTCCTTAAACTATCATTAGCCAAAAGTATGTTTGAACCTTTCTAATGTACAACTGACAGATGTACAAACTACATTACTTAATAAAGGACTTGGTTTTATTCCCAGTTTTTTCATTGATGAACATAGCATTGTTAAGGATGTTTTGTCTTTTTGTCGTAACTTGAACTTGAAATTATTTTTTTTCAGACAATACCTCTCAAAGATCACTAGATTTCAAGTTCTTGAAATCAGACTTTCAACCGCCCATGAACAAACATGTCTCTATTTTCCAACAATCTGTACTCAGGGATTTACATTTTCATCATAAAGAATCATACATTCTGGGCCAGAACATATCACCCATGGAAAAGGTGGCCTTGGAGGAATTAAGGCATAACCGTGATATTGCCATTCTGCCTGCAGGCAAGGGAGGTGCTGTGGTGGTAATGAACACTGGGGAATATCTCAATGAGGGGAAAAGACAGTTAGCAGATACTAGGTGTTATATGCAAATGTATATCGACCCGACCGGGGTCTTCAAAAAAGAAATAGACTCTTTTCTTAAACTAGCAGAGGATGAGGGTATTATAACAAAAAATACAGTTAAACATCTCACTGTAAAGGACCCACAGAAACAAATCCTGTATCTTCTTCCAAAAATTCATAAGTCTATTTCAAAACCTCCAGGTAGACCCATTGTGTCAGGGATTGGGTCCTTGACTGAACCATTATCAGCATTTTTAATGCAGTATCTCAAACCCCTACTGACATCGGTCAGGGCCCGACTACAGGACACAACGCACTTTTTACAAATTTTAGAGGATACACAGTTAGAACCAGACTGGCTAATGTGCACGTTGGATGTTAAATCTTTAAACATGAGCATTCCACACTGGGCGGGATTACAATCCCTGCAATATTGGCTTGAGAGAACAAACCTGTATCCTCCTGGTTTCAATACCTTACTTGTCTGTATGGCAGAACATGTATTAAACAAAAATGTTTTTTACTTCCATGGAGAATGCTTTTGGCAGTTACAAGGAACAGCAATGGGAGCTTCCTTTGCACCCATTTATGCGGATTTGTTCATGGCCTATTTTGAAGAATGTATGATATATGATACATCACACAACATATACATGGTGGAAATCAACATCTGGCGACAGTATTTGGATGATTGCTGGATGGTGTGGAAGTCGGATGAAATATATTTACAGGAATTTATGGATTACCTGAATGGTAACATTTGGGGTATTCAGTTTACGGTTACAAGTAACATTAGTACTATTGATTTTTTGGATGTTACTGTTTACCGTAACAAAGATGACACCCTAAGCACTAAAACATTTAGAAAATACCCACAATACAACACTTTGTTACATGCATCCAGTATGCACCCGAACCACACCATCCGCAACATCCCTAAATCTCAGTTTATGCGTATCAGACGCATTTGTTCATCTCAGGAGGAATTTGAACATGCCAGACAAGATCTATACTATAGATTTCAAGATAGAGGATATAGAGACATGGACATATATCAAGCTAGTTCATGGAGCAATACCATAGACAGAAGGACTTTGCTATAATACAAAAACTCAGGGCATGCTAATCGAGATTCTATCTTGAGATTTGTGACTACATATGGCAGGAACCAACAAATTGTCAGGGATATATTGAATTCAAACTGGAACATTCCACATTCTTTTGGCTAATGATAGTTTAAGGACATTATTAGGCCCTCAGTGTCAGATGTCATACAGACAAGGCAAGAACCTGGGAGGGCTTTTTTCACATTACAAACATAGAGAAGGGGGAGGAGCGGTATATCACCAGACCACCATTATTGGAGACAAACTAATTGGTACGTTTCCATGTGGTCATTGTTGCTCATGCCTACAACTTAGTACACTAAAAGAATTTACCAGTGCCAACACTAATCGTGTATTTAAAACGAGGGTGTTTGGGAATTGCAGTAGCACATGGATAATCTACTTAGCTACCTGCCAATGTAAAGCCTTCTACGTTGGTCAAACATCAAGATCTCTTAGAACAAGGATGACAGAACATCGTAGTGACATTAAGAACAAAAAAGAAACAAAAGCTTTATACAGACATACGATACAACATCCCAATGCTCATTTCATGTTCATGATCATTGACAAAATTCAGGGAGACAGGAAGAACCAACAAGGTTGGCACACCATTTTAAACCATAGAGAACAATATTGGATTACCAACCTTGGATGTTTATTTCCACCAGGTCTGAATGACCATCTGTGAGTTTTTTTATATAATATTGGGGGGTTTCATGATTATGGCGATATCATATATATATATATACATAGATCAAAAATTACTGTGAATAATATAATGGTGGTCAAGTTTACCACATTTAACATCAGCATTTGACCAAAGTATGGTATGAAATCTTTTATATATCCACAAAAGTAGGATACATATACATACACAGTTTTGTATTTTTATCTGTCTTGCTGTTTTGAAATATATGGCAAGGTATTATAATAATGATAATTTAGCCATTATTCATAAGGAAATTATTGGAAATCATTATAACCATAATTAATAGCCGACAATGACGGCTTATTTTTCAAACTTTATTTATTAATATGATATATGATCATTACAATTTATTTTATTGATATATTGTTATCATATACAATATATACAAGGTGTAGTCAGATTTACAATGCTTTATTCATGAAGACAAATATATGCTTATTTATAAATACATAGAGTATGCCCCTGGCTTTTTACCATGGGATCTGTATGCACAAATGATTTTTTCAAAACTCTGCTTTATCATCCTTGAAAATATGATATAATTTTTACTGTTTATTATTTAACATTTTTGGTATCAAATGTCACTGGGTGAATGCTTTGCAATTAAGATGATACATGTACTTGGATACTCCATCCACTAGGTTGTGCTATACCACTGTTTCAAGGTAATTAGAGATCACTATAAATATAGGCTGTTTTATTTCACATCAAAAAATCTTTTTGTATCCATTGACAAAGGCTGAATAGCCGAAACCGGTCTGGATTATGGTTTTGGAGCAATAATAAAGTAATCTTTATTATATTGTGTTCACTATCGTTTTTGCTGGTTGTTGGTGGTTTTATGCTGCAGAACAACCCTTACTGGGGTGACATAAGACTTTGTAGACTGAGGGTGACTTACCAGGGTCTACATGGGCTGGGGATGTTGGAGCACTATGGAGTGGACAGAGACCTCCTACAGCAGCTTGTTGACCTGTGCCTAACAGCAGACAGGCCGAGGGGAACGCATCACACTGGATACCATGGGATGTGTTGTCCTAGGTGTACTAGCCACAGGTACCTCACACAGCACCACTGGGGATATCATGGGTATCTCACAGGCATCTGCATCCAGAGTATTGCACCAGTTCACAGATGCCAAGTCAACACATGCTAGTGAGCATGTACAGGTCCTCCACACATGTGATTAGTGGATCAGCAGTATGAATCTGTTCGACCACATGGATGAGTACCCTGGGGTACTAGGTGCTATAGCCTGCACACGTAGCACCACCCGGGGAGCAGGGTAGGGCCTGCAGTCAGTGCAGTGGCATACCCTCCAACAGCTAGGCCCTATGCGATGGCCAGGGCATGAGATTGAATGTGTGTGCTGTCTGCCCTGGAAGCTGTGATGTGTCCGATATATGGCATCTGACACAGCTGTAGCACACCAATGCCTATGTGGACATCCCCTACAGTCTCCTAGTGGGGGATGCTAGGTAAACACTGGTGTAGTGGCTTATAACACCCATCAGCGCTGCACACACACCTGAACACTCACACCATACTGAGGCGGATGCACAGGCAAGACATATACATGTGCATGTGTTTGGAATGCTCGATTCACAGTTCTGGTATCCGGACACATCTGTTGGGGCTCTGCAGTAGTCACAAGCTACATGCATACATGTTGTTATGTTATTTGCTATGCTACACAATGTTATCCTGCAGTAACAGTTGCAGCAGGAACAGCATGGGGCAGGGCCACACAGCCCAACACCACTGCCAAGGCCTGTACAGGCACAGTGTGACTTGGTGAAGGAACTACCTTAGTAGGGCCCAGTTGGCAATAGCCCATGCACAGTATGACCAGCCCTTGGCAAAGAGGCAACACAAGGTATATGCAATAACACAGTAGGTACCCACAGATTTCCCCTCTCTCTCTGACCCGCACACAGTACAATGGATGCCAAACATGACAGTACCTGTGCTCGGCCATGTATGGGAGGTGCACTGTGTGCATCCAACATAGGCAGCACTCCAGCACCATCCTCAAGTCCGTAACACAACCAGGGTATGTCTATTGACCTAACAAGTGGCAGTTGTATTAGATTGTTTACTTACCCATTGCTTTGGTATGTATGTGAGCATACAAGTGACTGTGGTGGCCAAATGTTAGGGCAGCAGACAGTACACATCCATAGTGGCACCATGACCTCTGTAGCACATACGGGGGTCACAATGGTAGCCTGTAGTACACAGGGTGTCCTATCCACTGCAGATTATGGGCTGACCATCATGTGTGTCCGTACAGCCCACACACATTCCATGCAGCTGAACAGATGTGGACCAATACAGACAAATGATATACGACAGCCTGTGGATATGCCCAATGACTGACCCCAACCCCCTATGACACACACAGATGACAGCAGGCCCGGCTGTTTGATGTAGGATGTGTAATAGGACGTCCAACACCACTGTGCTGTTAATTAATGATGGGAACTGATGTACCCTGGTATCCCTCCAACCAGCAATTTAGGTAGGTCCACAGACTGACACGGAGTACCCGGCAGACCAGTACAGTAGCGGCAGATGTGTACAACTGTTGGCTGTGCACCCCCGTCACACCTACACATGTGAGAGTCATGTGCACCCCCCACGGTGCTGTGTAGGACTGTGGTTGCATGTCCCCCCATGCTATACAGACATGTAGCAACTGTCAATGCCACATGACCATTAGCTACCCTGAAGACACAGCAGGTCACCTGTCTGTGTAGAATGGAGGGGTCAGCAACACGGTACTAACTATCTGGACATGTGACACATGCAATACAGTTGACCATACTTTGCATGCTCACACACATGACAGTATTGTCAGTCTACAACATGCGTAACAGTTGTACTGGGCATGCTCACACACTGAAACACAGGACGGCCAGGCATGCACACACCAGTGGTCCGGACATATCTGCCAGTACATTGCTATACTGTTGGATGTCTGCGCTGTATGGTGTTTGCGGTCTATTGTCTGTACATATGCCATGGTCTATTGTTAATTCACATGAGCTATGTGCGCAGGGTACTTTTACCATCACATGTATAGCGCGGTTCTTTGTTTGAGGACAGGCCGACGCCTTTGGATACAAACCGGGTAAGGCACAGTCCAGCAGGTGTGAGCTGTTGTGCGTGGGTTTGCACAGTGTTAAGCACTGCTGACCTCTGGTCACAGCACCTTATACACGTTTACACTCCACATTTCTTTGATAGGGCACTACTGGCATACTGGTAGACAAACATGCTTACAGCCACTCGCTCTCTGACATTTCCACTTACATTTGTCACTCACACTGGGTGTGTGCGATCCCTTGTGATGCATATTACATCAGACTACATGACTACAGTATTGGGTATGTGTAACCATTTTGCGACAGCAGCCGTTCGACTGTACGGACTCGGCGGCCTGTCCAGTGACGTAATCATATTATATGCATGTTCCTCATACGATCTGCTCCCATATGCCTGATAATGGGAACCGATACTCTGCAATGATGACATGTGACTTGAGTTTGTTAATGCAGCTGTCTGCCGAGTCATGCTACCGCATACCAACTGCACGTTGCCCACCTTTCGGATTGCACGACGGGAGACTGTAGGAGTGACACCTTTCCCACTTTGCATGGGACAGTCCCTCATCACACATCACATGTGACAATACCAGAACTCTCCACCAATCGGGGACACATTTCTGCAGACTCAGGGACAAGTCATGAAAAACAGGGACACTTTTACAAAAGTAATGCTCTTAACTTGACACATTGACAGAATCAGAGCATAAGACATAATACACATATTCTGAAGTAACAGTTGTTTATAACTCTTACTTATTGTCATTAGTCAGTAAGTGTAATTCACCACCATTCCTTCAACATTTAGGAGGGATTAAGAAGGACACAGTTAGACTTTCAGTCAAACTCAGGGACATACCTGACATTCAGGGACAGTTGAGTGGTATGGACAATACTCGAGCCATTGCAACTGTCCTGATTAGGGGACCTTCTCATGTTGTAGGTGTCTGTACTGGTTGCTTGTTACAGGTCTTGTATACCTGACACGTCGATATGTCATATGTAGTAGCATAAGCAACTATACTGCTGCTAGACTACGCTTTGATTTACTCCGATATGTTTATTTCAGTACTATGCATGGCTGTAAGTATGTTCTGCCCTAGTACATCTGACTGTTCTACACAGCAGGTTCCACTTTGGCCATTCAGACTGGTGGCGGACCTATAGACCCTATATGTAGAGCTATCACATGTGCCGAGGCAACACATACCCACAGCATACCTCTCAACTGTCCCTGATCTTCAGGGCCGTCCCTGATTTTGAATAAAATTTTAACTCTGTCCCTCTTAATCCCTCCTAAAGCTAGTGACATTTGTTGGAAAGGTGGTGAATTACACTTAATGAATACTGACAATAATTAAGAGTTACAAACTTCTTTTACTTCAGAAAATGTGTATTAATTCATATGCTCTGATTCTGTCAATATTTCCAGTTAATAGCTCTAATATTTTAAATGTGTCCATGATTACCCTTGTGTTTCTTGACTTGTCCATGATTCTGTTGAAATTTGTCCCCAATTGGTTGAGAGGTCTGACCCACAGCCAGTAGTACACGGACAACCTCCACGGTTTGCATACGTTAAGGTTATTCATGTAGCATTATCACTGATAATGCTGTTTCCTATTACATGTAGCTGTTACTGATACAACAAATTGATGTCTGACACCACTACACACACTATATAGCCTCCATTCCCGAAGTCACAGGCCCAGACCTCTCAACCAATTGGGGACAAATCTCAACAGAATCAGGGACAAACCAATAAAAAATCAGGGACAATCAGGGACATTTGTAAAATATTAGTGCTATTAACTTGAAACATTGACAGAATCAGAGCATATGAATTAATACACATTTTCTGAACTAAATGATGTTTATAACTCTTAATTATTGTCATTATTCATTAAGTGTAATTCACCACCTTTCCTCCAAAAGTCACTAGTTTTAGGAGGGATTAAGAGGGACAGGGTTAAAATCTGAATCAAAATCAGAGACGTCCGTGAAAATCAGGGACAGTTGAGAGGTATGCACAGGCCATGTGCCATAACTGTCATTTTGCAAGACACAACTGCCCAGATGGGTGTGTCCCTCGCAGGTGTACGGGTGTTTAACCTCTTCTATTATGCTATCATCTATCTGAGGTGGTCAGCAACTTATGCACTTTCCGTCAGTAGCAGAACTCACATACCAATGGGTGTGACTGAACACCGTATTAGGAACAATGCATAACACCCTACGGGACACATTTAGATGATTGCTTCTATTAACCAGACACATTCACAGTCACAGAACATATGTATTCATTCACGTTTGTCGAGGTACATGCTGCTTATGACTCATACATGTTGTCATCTGTCATTACCAGTATTCCGCCACCTGTTCACCTAATATCAGTAGTTCTGGCATGTTTATTTGGACTTTGTTACATTCAGATACATAACTATGGACGTCCATGCTAATCGGGTACATGGCACTGTGTAGGTCTCTATGTATTCCCCGATGGTTTACAAACTATCCAGTAGATGTGCTCTTCAGGTTTGGGAGGTGTAGGCGTATGCTACACCCACATGGGAATATTAATGACTTCCACTGGGCAGGCCTACTACATCTCTGCCAACCAGCACCTGCACACTTAAGCCCATTAATGCATACCCATGGTCCACCTACCTGGCACTCCTCTACAGCAGTCGTGACAAATACTTACTGCGAGCGCAGCTGGGGTATGAGCACACCCCTACACATTGCCCACTCTCCCCATCTCGGGACACATGTCGTACGTTTTGTCAACCCATATATTATCACACTTGCACAACCTACTGTTCCATGTACAACTACATCCTTTTCGTATTAGTGTCGGTAGAATCTTTCATACCTGACGTTTTGGGGTCTCGCAAGGGGCACTGTTATGCATGTTTAAAGTGTAGACCTTGCAGAACTCTCCCACTGGCCCTTTCCTACCAGTGTTTTGGACGGCGGCAGTGTATTGATCTGTATTGCCTGTCTGTATGTCTGTCTGGTCTAGCTGGGCGATGTGGGGGGTACAACGTTTCTTTATTGGACCTCCCAGTCACAAATGCCCAGGCTGTAAATATGTTACCCCTAATTGCTATGAAGTAACCTATTTATGTGAATGTGTATATCTACACTGACATATAGTTTGTTTTGTGTGTATGTGTATATATCACTACCTGTTGTTTGTGTATATATATCTATCTATATATATATATATATATATATCCGTAGTATATCCTTGTGTGTGTGTGTGTATGTATATATATATATATATATATATATATATATATATATATATATATATATATATGTATATATATATCCGTATTGTGTATGTAAATTATTATAGCTATGTGTATATATACGTTTTTATCTATATATACATCTGTGTGTCCATTAACCTATACATTTCCCGGACATGGACACTTACACATGCGTATTGGTTTTATCCCTGCTTCAACAGCATACTATTGCCTTAGTCACACCGACACTTCACTCCGGTGAACTTGTGCTCAGTATATTGCACGTTATGCAGCAGACAGATGTCGCAAGTTTTTCATGTCTGGGGTGCCACTGCTAACTGAGTTGTGATAGTGCCATTTCACCTACTCCTCGTATGCGCAGCCTATTATTCCTGCTACTGTGTTTGTTTCTGTACACATTCATATTATTACTGTTCATAGGATGTGTGTTTGTGTTACTGTGACTGTACGTCGACAAATTGTTGTCTTCATATAGTTGTGTCTTTCTGCTTTTCCCGGTTTGGGGTTGTCACAGCAGAACTCCGTTCCACTCATGGGTGGTGTGTAGGTGTTACGTGTCGGGCTGCCAGACGTGATGCACAACGTCCAACAACGATACGCCCATTCACGCATGTCTCCACGCAAACAACACTCTATCTGGGAATCGCAACTATGTACTGGCCAACCTCCATGGGCCGCTCCATTGCAGCTGGTGCAACATACCCTATCACTCCTGTGTCCATACTCGCATTTCCATGGTTTCTCCTGCACACCCGTGTTGAGTTTCCCCGCATAACAGACATTATACACCTGATATCACAGCCATGACACACCTTTACACATTGCCCTCTCATGAGCGTTGGGACCCTACACACATTTTGTACCGACTCGTGTATTCACAGGCTCACCATCCATTCATATTTGCACATACGTGCCTTTCCTGGTGTTATGGATTACGAACGATTTGCGGGTTACAAGTGTAGGTGGTCGCAACATGTCCTACATTCCGTCTGTTTGCAATGTTGACGTAGCACTTCAACAATGTTATGGCCACTGGTATAGCCCTGCCTCTGGTGTGGAGAGTGGTGCTCTACCCATACTTGTGCAGCTTTATGTGACATACGCTGCGAGCACTTCATAATTCCTAACTTGCTCTGGATTCCCTTCACAACCCTTAGGTTTGCTTTCGTCTTTCAGTGTTCCTAACATATATATATATATATATATATATATATATGTATATATATATATATATATATATATATATGTATCTATAGATAGATATGTAGCTATATTATTGCATATTTCTGTTACGTCTGTGGATATTTCTCTATACACACATCTATCTAACTATATATATATGAAAGTTACAGCTGTAGAAGACAACATACATTTGCTATGCTAATAGCTGTGTACACCCGCACAGGCCCACTTGCATCTATTTATTCTGAGTTACATATGTTTACAGGCACGTCTTTAGGATTACATGTGCCTTATTCCTTATGACAGTACCACTTTGATGGAATTCGGTTAACAGACCCATGCGAATGCGGTCACCTTTACATGTATAAATGTTGGCTTTACAGCACAGAGGCATTCATTACACAATTAATATGTGCTATAGTCGTACTTGCACTGGGAATGCCTTTACGTTGGACGGATGCTGTAACCACTACACTATTGGTGTTCTGCCTCATTTATATGTATACCCATGGTTCATAGCTACTCTGACATACGCCTCACCGCTTCCCTTACACAGCAGGCATCCATTCTTCTGCTGGGAAAACCACAGTACTACAATTAGGACATTCCCTGTTTCCTACTGCTCTGGACCCGTGCTGCGAGGTTTAGGCTCGGCTGACTGGTGACTAGCACTGTCTTGGCACTGTTCAAAGATCAGACGTATCACATGGACAGAGTTAGTCCAGAGTTTCACATTCTACCTTTGTTTACAGACGCAGGTGTTTGGGCACCTCTGACCACATTAGTGGGTTGGCGCTACATAATTTAGGGTGGGGAGTGGTTCCACTACATAATGCAAGTTGGGGGGGGGTGGTTTCTATTCCTTTTTGACTATTTCATTCATTTATACATACAATGAATATTATTCTGGACATATGTTATGAAATCACTACAGGTATGCAATAGTCTAGTCAACAGCTGGGACAGTTGCTTGGTGTACTTCTGTGTATGGACCTCTCTGATACTCGGGGACTCATGTCTACAGTGACAGGGACAATCACAGACACTTCTACCATATTAATACTATTAACTTGGAACATGTTGACAGATTCGTAATACTAATTGTCTGCAGTTAAATGCGTCTAGTACCCTTCATTGTTGTAAGTAGTCATTCTCATTCAACACCTTTCCCCCAAAGGGCACTGGCTTTGTGAGTTTTTAAGGGACTGGCCAGTTATTGTGCGACTGCTCTGACCATTGGTATCATTGACATTGTCATATGTATGGGTTGTGCTGTATTCCGGTGACTAGGGTTGGCACCTTTTCACATGGCCAAGATGGGACTTTTTCGGAACACACCAGGTTTTACAAGCCGACACATACCCATGGTCAGTACAACGGATAGGACTTTACTTATTTGCCTACATAAAAGCCTATTGCTGTAGCGGTTTATTTGCTTATTCTGTTTCTTGTAACATTTAGGTATTGTAGATACTGCAATAATTATTTTCTGCTACTATTACATAACATATGGGACATAATTATGTCCTACAATCCCAGGACATTTGCCATTTGAAATGTCTTTTGTCAGGACACAACTGTCCAACGATGGACTATCCCTCACAAAGCGGGACAGATGACAACCCTACTGCAGACACCAGATTGTTTGGGCCAACACATAGCCACAGTCACTGCAGGTTTAGAACAGTCATTTGTTTGCTAGCTGTAAGCCTTATACCTTTGGCACTTTTGTTGTTTGCCTGTTTCTTGTACGAATTACATTTATTCTATCCTGACGTGACCATTTTAGGCAACTGTTACATGCAGTATGGTGCATGGTTATTCCCTACGGTCACAAGACATTTGGCATTGTACCATTGTTGGTCAGGTCACACCTACACACACATTAATTGTCCCTCACACAGTGGATCAGGGGTATCCTGTTTACGTCAGTGCCTTCATCAACCTTATACCATGTGCCACTATGCAAATGTGTGCAATATATTCTCCCGCTTATTCGTGTCGGGACACGTGCATCACAGGCAGGTGTTTGATCCTGAGTAGTAGGTTATGCATGACCATTTATGGCTGGCCAGTGTTGTGCACCTCTAATGCACATTCCAACTTGTGTCCAGATATCTACAGGACTGGAATTCGTGTCTTCCATTCTAATGTTTACACAGGTTATGTATCCCATGAGGGATATCCAAACATTGGACCAATCCACAACAAGAGAAATAACAAACATTTTTCTGGCATTACGAAAATGTGCTGGGGGTTTTACATGCAAGGGATACATAGTGTGCAATCCTGCAACTGCCTAGGGTGACACTACCTACTACATATGCGTAGTGGTCACTGTGTGTAGCTGTGGCTGCACCAAACCAATAGGCCAAGTATGGCTGGATATGGTGGACATTCAGGTACGGGAGCAGGTTGTGTGATGTGGAGGGGATGCTGGGTAGTCCATTATGCATCCAGGTGTGTTGCATTTGTTATGGCCAGTTCCATCAGGACCAATCTGTGGGTATGTGCCGGTGACATGTCTATACATTTGTATCGCACATTTCCATATTCATATGTTTGTGGGATTCTGTTCTACAGCATGGCCTGTCTGGTTGTATTGCAGCTGTTTATACATGTGTTTGTGTTTCTTTCAGCTTCACCCGCTGCTCCCTCATACACCTCTGGTTCACCTATTCTGCATACGACACAGCATTGCCTTGGAAGATTGTACCATTAACCATCCCCCCACACACACAGATTCCTCACACCCCATACATCACTGCTTTGGTTGTTGGCCCATGACACGGCCAGAGTAACACAGTGAATACCCTACATGTCAGGTACCTGTATGGTTGTGTGGACTACCCTGCCATGTTTGCATTCCACATTCTATACCTCACGCACATAGGTACACGCCCATACTTAACTTTCATTACATGGTTGGTATACCCGGGTACTACCTGTTCAACTGTGACACATCCTGACAAGTTCGGCTTGTACCGCTGATTTCTGGATTTTGGCAGCCTGTTCTACTCATTGGTAGGATGCCACCTTTTCCTATGTCCAGGATGGGATATATTCCGTACACATATCCAACTGTACTGGACAACACGTCCCCACAGTCGACGGTACGGATAATACTGTTCCTTTCGGCGTATGTTTCCTTATTGTTGTAGCTGTTTATATGCTCCTTCTGTTTCGTTTACATGCTTATTCTGTTTCCTATCACATTTGGTATGTGAAATATGGACATACCTTTTGTATGTGACTATTACATGCCTTGTGGGATATGATTCGGACATACGGTCGCTAGATATTTACATTTATCGTGTATTTTGTTATGGACACATCTGCCCAGCTGTGTACCCTCCCTCACATTATGGGTCAGCTGGTGAACCTCACCATTGGGCTGGATGTACCTACTGGCGGCTCGCTAACATATGATGTGTTTCACTTCCACTTGGTATAGCTATCTACACTGCGTTGGACTATGGCCACATGGTCTTCCATGTCATTTGTTCACGGGATAGGGACCCGTTATTCCCTACCGTGCATTTGTGTTTGCTTCTTCACTTTGTGTTCGCAGGAACTTTCTTGCATGCTTTGCATACGTTTCAGTATCCACGGACACTGACAGATGTGATTACTATCTTGCAACTTGTTATATGCAAGCATTTTAGGTTGCACATCGACAGCTGCCATTTCCATGCCTCCGTGCGGCACTTCGACACACCCTATGCATTCGTGCTCCTTTCCTGTGCACATGGCTGTGGCAGCAGCGCACCTTCATTAATATGCATTTGGCGCTACTACGCCATCTTCAGGCCGCACTGTCGGCGCAAGCCTACCGCCGTCCTTGTGCCAAGCTTCATGAATCCCAGAGACCATCTTTTAATTAAAGAATAATAGTAGAACAAAATAACCATTGCAGGATGGCAAATATCTAGGTTATAAAACATGTACTTTGTAACAAACGTAATGTCTTTTGTTCAGTGACAAATATCAATAGTAGGAAAAACAAGTATATATTGTGTTGATACATTTGACCCTAAAAACTTTGTGTTTGTCACTGAAAGTGATGCTTCCAAGAATTATATTTTTGATACCAGAAAAATGTCTACTGCTAATAATGATATATTCACATAAAACTTCAAAATATACGTGATCCATTGTCATTGGAACATATAGCACAATCTAAGCTCAGTAACAGGTAAGTATGCTAGCACTTTTCATGAATACTTTTACAGACTATATCTATTTTTAAGAATTAAAGCCCTTTAAATGTTGTGTGCTAAAAGTGACCCAGAATAGTCAGCAGTGGTCAAACAATGTTTGGTAGTAGGACAACATTTAAGCAGTAAACATAAGAAACATTAAGGACAAGATCCCGTTGCACTTGAAATAATTCAATTATTTTGAATTTTTGGCCCATGTTTGGTGACTCATGTTTACCCTAATTGAGTCTATAGTGTAATGGTCAGTCATTCCTGACAGCATTAATTGCTTTGATTCAATGGCTAGTCAAAGTGGAAGACCCGTGTGCCTCTCCCTGTTATAAAAATCTGTTATAAACTGTGGATGAAGGACAGTACAATATTTAGGTTATGTAAGTGAATTAGTTCCCAATCCCCTCCATGTCCAATAATTATTCCCTGTTGTATTCATGGAAGGAGTTGCAAAATGGCTTTTCTGTTGTTGATTAATAGGAGACTGCAAATGCAACAGATTATATGGTATAAACACCCCTACCTTCTTTGAAGCACTTCACCCAATTATAAACAGTCAAAACAAATTCCTGCTTCAGAGACCTAAACCTACATTGCTTCATTAATAACACTAGCTAGTATGACAGGTAGCTAACACAAAATAGTCCTCTTTTTGCAAAAGCTTGCCCTTATGTATCAAGCAGACTACTTTCCTGACAACCTTTAAAACTAATGTGAAGTTCAGAATGCATAATAAATGTTCACCTAATTAATTAGGGACAGTATTAGTCTCCCACCCACACCAGTGTTGGCTAAGGTTGACCATCTTAATGGTCTTTTCATTCATAAGCTTAATATAAACCTATAAATCTTAGAAGACTATGTGCAGCTGGTTGCTTTTTTTTTTTCTGAATTGTATATGATTTTGCTGTTCCCTAAGATCACACACAGAGAAAGAACAAAACAGCTTCTTACTATCTGTTACTCATAATTCTTTCCCAGAGGTGCAGTGATCTCAAAGTAAGAAAGATGAAAGTGAAAAGCTATAAAGGGTAATGTCTTACACATGGGACAATGTTCTCTAC
This sequence comes from Protopterus annectens, assembly GCF_019279795.1. Classification (NCBI taxonomy): domain Eukaryota; kingdom Metazoa; phylum Chordata; order Ceratodontiformes; family Protopteridae; genus Protopterus; species Protopterus annectens. The sequence continues at coordinate 1,131,339,198 of NC_056741.1, read as the reverse complement.
AAAAAAAAGAGTTGGGGATGTTTCTAATTTTGGTTTATTTGTTTGTTTGTTAACCTTACTGGCACTAGTACAATTCTATGACATTATTTGCATTCTAGTGGTGGGTTATAAGTTAACTTTGCTGGGGATTTGTGAATAGCATGTGGACACTGTGCAAACACGGAGGTGTCCGTAGAATGCAAATCACCTCATCTGCTAGTGAAAACCATGCAAATGAAGTGATTTTGTGATCCAGGAACAGAAAGGCATCCGTGTAGGTGCCATGTCTGCAAGAAAAATGTACGCAGGTAGAAACTGTGTACCGGAATATAAAATTTAAACAGGGGCTGTAACAACCCAAATAAAGAGCTGTATATGTGACAGTAGCCATGCAAATGGCCAAATCTATGGGCAATGACATGAAAAAGTAATGCAATATATATATATATATTTTTTAAATACATATGTTTAAACAGTGCACAGCGGTGCACAAACATGCTATTAATAAAAATAAAATGTGTAAAATATTAAATATAAAAGTATGCAGTCTTATTGCATTATAGTGGCCAGCATACAGAGTTATACAATGGAAGGTAATAGTGGTAGGTAATGAGATAGGCTCTGGTCTAGTGCTGTATCCAGGGTATATGCAATTAGGGGTATGTAAATGAGCCTGGGTTACTGAATCACAAAAAAGACCACCGTGTCCATAGGTACTAACCATGGTAGGGGTAGAACTGTGTTGATGTAGGCAGAACAGATATCTAACATTAAAAGAGGGTGTGTTACAGCATGTTTAAGCAGATTGGAACGTAACAGCACCTGTTTGTTTTCAGCTAAGCAGGGGTGTGTGTCTGTGGTGCATGTTTTAGCTGGTTAAAGAAAAGCTAAGCATGCCAATGTATGGAGGGGGGGGGTCATATCTGCTGAGCAATGTTTATTCTACCTCCACGGGTTTGTGCTGAGTGCTGCGAGGCTTAGCATTGAAAGAAATCCAAAACAAAAACATAAATAAAAAAAAAAATAGCCTGGGAAAGCTAATCAAGTATAAATGACTAATAGGCCCTGTTCCACTGACACTGGCCCATTCAAACCCCTCAATAATATAACTGGCAGGTGGAATGTATCATAGTCAGCCAATCACACTGGCTGCATCTGCAGCACAACAGTGTAAAGTATGCATACACCCATCAATCTGATTTTTGCTACATACTCTGCACCATTGGAGTACACACTTGGGAATTTTAATTGACAAAATGATAGGGGCTGCTGCTTTGCCACACCTGTATGTGCTACAGGCTGAGGTCAGTGATGATGCTGACGATAGGCCCAGACTCAGGAGGAAAAGAATGTTCAGGACTAAGGAAACCTTTCAGGGGCTACATGAGCTGGAGATAGTAGAGCGCTACAGGGTGGACAGGGACATGCTACAGGAACTCACCGAGCTCTGCTGCCCTCACCTCAGTCCCAGAGCCAACAGAAGGGAACACATTCCAGTGGATACAAACGTATGTGTAGCCTTAAGAATATTAGCTACAGGTACTAACACATGATGCCAGTGAGCACATTTATTTCCCCAACACCCCTGAGGAGAGGGCCAGCAATATGCTCCTCTTCCACCATGTAGCACACTACCCAGAGGTACTGGATGCCACAGACTGCACTCATGTGCACATCAAAGCTCCACCCAGTGAGGAGGGTAGAGTCTAGATCAACTGCAAGGAATATCACTCCATCAGCTGCCAGGTTGTGTGCAATGCCCAGGGCATTATCATCAGTGTGTGTGCTGGCAGCCCTGGCAATTATCAGGACTCCTAGATCTGGCACGTATCACAGCTGTACCAGGCATTTGCCAGGGGGGACATCCCATATGGCCATTTAGTAGGGGATGTTGGTTACACACTGGAACCATGGATGATGACACCCATCAGAAATGCACACACACACCAACTGAAGAACACCATAATGAGGCACATGTACAAACTAGGAGCATCATAGCACGTGTTTGGGCTGCTCAAGTCACGGTTCCGCTGCCTTTGCAAATCTGGTGGTGCCCTGCAGTATTCTCCAGCCACATGTGCACACGTTCATAGTATCTACCATGCAGCACAATATGATCCTGTGGAAACAGCTGCGGCAGGAACATCACAGGAATGGGAGACACAGCCCACCCCCCACCATTGCCAAGGTCCCCACAGGCACAGGGGGACTCGGAGGAGGAACCCCCTGAGCTTGTCCCTGTAGGTAGATATAGGCATACCCAGTATGCCCTGGCCTTGGCAAAAAGGCAATGCATAGTACATACACTGACAACTTAGGGACTGACACCTCACTCTGACTCACATGCACACAGTAAAATGGATGCCAGCCACATCATGCTACCTATACATTACCCTGTATAGACTATGTACTGTATGCATCCAGCAGAGTCAGCCCTGAAGCACTGCCCTCTCAACTGCTGCAGGCACAAGGTAAGTCACTCTTCTTAACAACAAATGAATGGGGTAGTAGACTGTGGTAGCATATGTATAATATTGCTGCATGTATGTAAGGGAATGGAGTGGGCTAACAGGATAGCAGCAGACAATGGACATCTGTGTGGGAGAACAGGAACTTATTGCCAAATATTGGTTGCCCCAGAATATGCAGTAGGCCCCAAGCCACCAAATCCCACTGCACTATGTGAGGAACTTACAAACAGTGTGGTCAGAGGACAGATGTATGGATGTCAATTTTGGAGTCCCATACATACCTCTCAAATCCTTAGAGCAAGAAATCTGTACAAAGTCATAAAGAAATTAGGGCCAAAGGGCCAAAACATGGGACTTGTTAAATATTGCCCTTACAAATGTGCACAGTTGATAGATTAACTGGTTTTGCAGTAGTAGCATGAATTCTCTGAAGGGTAAGAAGCCTGAAACTCAAATGTCTGTCATTACTTTCTAGGTTCAGTCTTAAATGATTTGCCAGTAATTTTTCAGACTACCACAATGTTATGAAAAATAGAACTAAAATGTGAGGCAAACATCTGGACATTCTGTGAAAATCTGTATAGTTGAAAGGTATGGTCCCCTACCTCCCATACACCCATCTTCCCATACAACTGCAGTAATAGTTATTTTTATAAGGTAATAGCAGCAGGCCACAGATTCCCAGGGTTCTCCCAATCATTTACACAATATGCAGAGGTCAATGTGCTATCTATGTGTGTGGTTAATAGTGTCAGGAAGAAGACAGCACTGACTGTTGGCTGTTGTGGCTTACTGGCCTAAATCCATTACTGTGGGAGACAGGGTCCATGGTTCGAGACTGGCTGTGCCTACTATTTTGCATGTCATCTACACCTACGTTGTTACCGCAGGAAAGCTAGACAATGGAGGGACAGGGGACCACAGTTACGGACAGTACACAGCTCTGAGTAACCTAGATGGTGCCTACTAGAACAGCTGGTTGTGACAAGTCAGAATATTGCCAAGGCACAAAGGCTGCCACATAACTGTCAGTACTCACAACAAGTCAGTGGGCACCATCTATACCCCACAAATGTCAGGGTTTCTCAGAATGTCCACACGTATGCCTCATATATCTGTTCTGTTTGTCATAACATTGCATTTGTCTGTCAAACTATTGGAAAACAGTACACATTGATGTGAAAACATCAATGACAGATGGTTGAGATGCAGACTTCATACCTATAAGAAAATGCAAGCTAATACAAAACCAGTCTACCAACTGTCTTCATTTGGAAGAGCAATATTAAGATGCTGTCACCATGTTTGGCCCTGTATTTGACTGTGATATATAGCCCTGTCAAGATGTCTGCCTGTAAGAGTTTGAGAGGTATGACCAACATGTAGGCTTAGAATAACAGTGCAACACAAACTGTCTGAGGACCACAGCAGATGTATGGGGCACAATGCTCAACAGCCTATTAAACAGGCACAGTCAGAGGTGTGTATTCCATAACCCAGTATGTGATGTTACGACTTCTACTCCAGTCATACCATAACTAGAACTACATAAAAACAGCAACTGTGGACAAAGCCTCTGACTGGAGCAGAGCAGGACAAAGGGCCACATATAAGGGAAAGGAGGAATCATTGGCCACACAAACATTGAATGTGCAGACTAGAACACTGTGTGCAGTAGCATGGGTTCTCTGTACTGTATGGAGTCAGTAGACAAATGCCTGTCAGCGGTTCCTCACATTAACCTCTAGTGATCTGCCACTGACATACCAGGACATCACAGTGCTGTGCAAAATGTACCTCACATATTATGAAAAACTCTGCTCAGTCCAATGCAGTCTGTACCCACCCCAAATATGACTCAGTTAATAAGGATAGCACACAGCCACAAGATCCCACAGCCAGTATATCAGTGAGGTGTTGGAATGACTGTATGCAGAGGCTCATCAGCTAATTGGCTGTACCACACAAAATCCTGGATCGAAGTACAGGTAGGTCTGGACTGGAATCCCACTCTTACTATTGATGGTCATACTGGACATACTCCTACACTTAGCTACTTTCAGCCCATGTCTGAACCCACATCTGACTGCAGAAATGGGATGTACATATATTCCTTCTGCATACAGACAGCCATGTACACCTTAACTGTCTATCCCCGCCCTCATCAGACATGTTTACACCCATTTATCTGTATGTGGTACATACAAGAGTTATCTTGATCTGTTGACTGTGATATACATACAGATATATAGGTAACATATACAACTATATCATTTACAGAGAGGCAGAGACTGGGGGGGGGAGATAGAGAGGGAGATGGAGAGAGACCCTAAAAGGCATAGACTGATATACTGCAACAGTCACACATACACCAATTTTAACCAGTGGCATGTGCAAATACTATGGTGAGGCCATGTTTACTCGTAGGTAGGAAGGGGTTGTAATCTCACATCAGGCACCATGTGTGTGTGTGTGTGTGTGTGTGTGTGTGTGTGTATGTGTGTGTGTGTGTGTGTGTGTGTGTGTGTGTGTGTGTGTTTCTGTATGCATTACAAGTACAGCAGAATACACACACCCAACATGCTTATGTCTGTGTAATGGCAACCCCATATTTTGGCCCTGTGACTACTGTCATCCAGAGCAGTGGTCTCCCTGTCAGCAGCTACTGTTATAATCCAGCCTGACAGCACTGGCAAACACTCTCTACGTGTGTAATTCCCATGGTGCACGCAATGCGTACATAGTACTATAGTGTAGACAGTTAGGTAGTGGTTCAATTCCCAGCAATGCTAACTGAGAGAGAGTGTGTGTGTGTGTGTGTGTGTGTGTGTGTGTGTGTGTGTGTGTGTGTGTGTGTATGTGTGTGTGTATAAGTATATTCTCTTGTGGCTTTGTGTATTTCCTGTGCATGTCTGTGCAATGCTAATACATTTTGAGGCCTGTTCTACCCTGTTACCCCCCCATTGCCCTACTTTATAGGGCCTGTTGATGTTGTCCACTTTAATTGCAGCATTGGACACTCTGCAGGTATATAAGCTCTGTGACACACATGATAAGTATGGAGCACTGTAATACATACAACTAGATATGTAGGAGTTCTAACCTCAAGACTGCCAACTGTGTGTGTGTGCATGCGTGTATGTGAAACATATCCCGCTGTGGGTTGGTTATACCATTTTGAGGCCTGTTCTACACTGCTGACTCCCCCATTGCACTAATTTAGAGGGCCTGGTGATGTTATCCAACTTAGATGCACTGTCTGACACTCAGCAGGCCATACCTCTCAACTGTACACTGTTTTGCAGAATGTCCAGATGATTGCCTCATATATTTGGACTGTGTGTCATACAGTTGTGGTTTCCTGGCAAATCACTGGCAAATCATTATAAGCTGAGGTCAGAAAATAATGACAGACAACTGGGTGTCAGATGTCATACTCTTCACAAAACTAATGGTAATACAAAGTCTGTCACTCTATCAGTATCTAAGTTTGTAAGAGCAATATGTAAAAACTGTCCCTATTTTTGGGCCTGTATCCTCCATTATTGAAGGCTTGGTCCACATGTACTGTTCTAAGAGGTTCAAAGGTATGCCCCAGGCAAATAATCACCGTGGTGTATGCTATAAGGACATAACACTATATTACATACAACCAGATAAGTAGGGGTTCAAATCTTAATACTGGCATCTGTGTGACTGTATGTGGCTGTGTGTGTGCAATGCTTATACCATTTTGTCTGCCTGTGCCACCCTGTGAACTCCACCATCACCAACCTATTCATGGTCTACAGAGGTCATGCTCTATAAATGCAGAGTTACACATTTTCAAACACAATAGCACTGTGGTGCATGCAATACATACGTTGGGTAATAGTGTACTTAACTAGGTAGCTGGGTGTTGTAATTCAAAAACTTGCAACTCTCCCTGCACGAGTGTTGGAATGCATGACCCCCTGCAGCAGTGTGTGTGTGTGTGTGTGTGTGTGTGTGTGTGTGTGTGTGTGTGTGTGTGTGTGTGTGTGTGTGTGTGTGTGTGTGTGTGTCACAGTTATACCATTTTAAGTGCCTGTTAACCCCCCAGTGGCAATCCTGACAACACCTGCAGATGTCAACCACCTGAATAGTAGTAGCAGACACTGCAAAACTGTATAAGCTCCGTGGTTCGCACTATCTTATGTATAATTAGCCAGGTAGGTTTTCTACTATCAACAAGGGAAGTTCATGAGCGGGTATGTGTGTACGCATGTATATCCCCTAGCAGTGTGCCTGTGCTTGGGCTACAAACATACCTCCCGACCCATTAGAGAAATACATCTGGAGGAAGCCATACAGAAAAGTGGGACAAAGCCCAAATATTAAGGCCAATCTTTAAATATTGCTATGACAAACATACAAAGTAGGTAGCATAACAAGTTGTGCATTTGCATGCATTATCTGAAGGGTATGAAGTCTGACAGGAAAATATCTGTCATTATTGAGTAACGTCAGTCTTTAATGATTTCGCACTACTTTGTCAGAAAACCACAATGTTATGCCAAACAGAACAAAACTATGTGGCAAACATCAGGACATTCTGAAGACATCTGTAGAGGTGAGAGGTATGGCCACCACCTGTCACATCCTGCAGGTTGCAGTCCATGTTTAACCAGGTGTGACTTGTGACAATGACAAAAACAATACAGAGGTCCCCAGAGTGTAGGGCAACAAACATTCTCTAAGGTTATCTATTACTTGCATAAACCAGTTATTTCACATCAGACGCACCTTACTGGTATGAAAAATAGCAAAACCTATGGTGATGTGACACAAAGAAGCTGTCATATTGGCAAACCAAGGGAAGTTCTGTCTGCTGTATATTACTGGTATGAGAAATAGAAAAATATATGGTAATGTGACACAAAGAAGCCATCATATTGGCAAACCAAGGGAAGACCTGTCTGTTGCACTTGCTGTGGGCTATGGTATGTCCTTCCAAGTGTCATGATACTACAAGACATGTCTCACATCACATTAATAGGGTATCAACCCTACTCTGTGTTGCCAATGTGTGTGCAATATTTAGACATCTGTATGCCCTGTGAGTAGCTGTTGCACCCAATGACCCATATGTATGAAGGCATGAATGCTAACCGCCACCTCTCACATATGTACGTACCACATAAAGCTGTGGCAATTGTAAGTAGTGTGCTGTCTGTCATTGACCCACAAACTGATGTTAACACACTGCAATGGGGTCATACAGTGGGTATAGATTTGTGCCCAGGTTCTGGACTCCAGCTGAATGGAGAAATGTATACCCCTCAGTCAGTACAACAATACATTATCAGCATGGCCGGTCTGGTATGTACTATGCAGACATCTGCACCAAATGGAAAGGCTATGTTTAACACCCACAAAAGTTATCTATGGCCGTCAACACCTGTTCGATGCAGACAGCCTCAAATCAGTACTGCCGCACTCGGTATCAGACAAGTTGTCTATAGGTGGGGTGTGGCATGCCTAGATGGCAATGTTGTGCTCAGCCTTTCAACAGCTGCCCCATATATGTCACTATAACTTTGTGCATATTACCAGCATGACAGCCCTGAATCACATATGAGACAGCAAAAAAAAAAAAAAAAACAGCTGGAGAGAGAGATTTGTCTACCACAAGCTGCCCTATCTCAGGATTGCACTCTCCAAACATGTCAAACAGAGTACCATGCAGACCCTCATCAACTGCAACAAGGTTGAGTGGATGAGGGAAAAACATCTGTCCCAGGGGTCCAACCAGTGTCCAGCAATGCCAGGGTCAACAGGTACTGATCAATGATTCTGATGGGGATAAAGTAATGGCTAGGCTTGTATAGGACCCAGGGCCAGTACTCTAGTAACCTCCTCTGTACCTATGAACCTGTGATCCTATGGAACTACCAGGTGACATGTATCAAGAGTAGCATGCTGTGTAAAGGGCTATGCATGTAAGGTTATGCTGTCTGCCCCCATTGTCTCTCACACAGTGTTCCATGCATACTCACCCAGGTAAACATGTACATATACAGTCATAACTTGGTGATGAAAAAGTGCCTGCATTGCCACTCTGCCATCCTGAGATTCTGTAATGGCAGCAGCTCACCATGACTTAGACCCACAGACACCTTTAACAGAAACAGAATAAGGTCTGTGAGACAACAGTCTGTCAGCAGTACTAACAGCAATAAAGCATCATGGCAGAAAGGTACATACACTTTGATGTGTATGCATGACAATTTCCAGCAGACAGCACATTACAGGGCATAACACTACTACACTACGAACTGCCATTGTGTACTATTTTCACCCTGTGCATGTGACACATATTAGCATGTCCCTGCATCAATGGTATGGATATCATGGATGTGGCACAGGTATCACCATATGCACAGGGTGTGGGGCTGTCAAAGGTCTAGGCTATACCATACAGTTTACATTGTGTGTGTGTGTCTGGAGGGGTGCTGGCCATCTTGGCCAATGAGAGGAGCTGTGTGTGTCTGTTGTTGAACAGTATGTGACAGTGATGTGTGAGTGTGTGCATGCACACAGTCAACCCATTTGCTAGCCCTACACGAGGGTATGTTGGACAGATGTGGAATGTACATGGCAGAATGCATAGGTCACCATCTCCTGGCATGAACACAGGAACTGGTTTTACCACCACCATGCCTAGGACCATATATGGCACCACTTCCTGATGGTGACCATTGTCTGCTGGATCTGTGTCCCTCATGGGACTGCCCAGGGCCACATGGCTATGGCATGCCATGTTGTGGTGTGGACAGCACCCTCTCTCTGGTAGTGCTGGTGGTACTGCCGCTACAGAAGTGTGACTGTGCATGGCCATGTGAGCTCTCAGCTGATGTTGTTGCTGACCTACATCTTAAAGTCTGATGTCCTACTCCCGCAAGCACAGACATTGCATGGTTAAGGACTGACAATGTTTCAACCCACCGTCTATCCACTATATTAGTGAAATGATGTAAGGCATCACCAATGCCATGGATGGAGTCATGCATGCCAGGCAGTGTGGCATTAGTTACCCAGAGCATCCATCTGGTGTACAGTTCACAACATGCCTGCGCCTTCATGACAGACTGAAACATGCATCAGGTGACACGCTGTAATACCTCTGACAGTGGCTGGATAGGCGACAATCCTCCTTCAAGCACCCCTATCAATCTGCCTGTGTGGGACTCACCAGCTCTCTGGCTATGACTAGTATCTACAGTGACAGATGACATAGTCACCACACTCCCCTTTTTGATGCCACCACCCTCTGACTGCCCAGTATCTGCGGCTGCTGGGGACTGGGTATGTGTGGGCATATTGAACATGTACTGGAACATTGGGGGTAGAAGTGGGATGTCAACCAATGGGACAGGTTCAGCCCCCAAGAACACCACCTGTGCCTCACAATGGCCCCCATCTTCATCAGAGTCCAATGAGACACTGACATCAAGTTGTGAGGGGACACACTTTGACCTCCATGGTCACCTGCGAGGTTAAGACAACATGACAACATTAATTCCTGCACTATAATGTCTGCTGATCCACACACACGTACACACACACACACACACACACACACACACACACACACACACACACACACACACACACACACAGGTGAGATGCCACAAAGGCATTATGCAGACCAGACCTTCTGACTGATGCCATGCACAACACACAATCAGACTACAATAAACACACTCTGGATAGGCCTTCAACAACATGCAGTGCAGCTATGTCCAGTTCATGTTGCTAATACTATACACTTGTGAGATACGTGAGAAGTCAGAGAATGTGATGGACCTTCCCCTAAAACACAGTTTACCTGTTTACACAATAGTAATTAACCCCTGTATAGCAGACTGGCTATAACTATACAAAACTACATGCTAATATGTTACAGCTCCTGCAAATATGCTACTTTGATTACCAATGTGATGCACTGCACTGAACCCCACCACAAGTGAACATGCACATATTGTAATATGGCTAAGCTTAACAGATGTGTCCATGGCAAACTGACAGCCCTTAACATGCCTTGGGTATAGATGAGCCATAACAAGAGAGTTCCATAATCACCAGCTACAGGTTGATGGTCCCCAGCCACACCAGAGGTACCTATGGATGTGTGGGGGGAGAGGAATTGTCAGCAGACACACATGTGGCACTGGTACAGGATACTATGTGCATTTATCAACATGTACAGTACAAGCTGTGATACTACCCAAATTGCTGACATTCACAATATATGTGCACATGTGTGCATTACATAACCCCACCCACAAATGCAGATTGACCTGACATATGTGTACAGGTATGCAGAGACTGCCATTATGAATGCTACAGTACTAACTTGATGACCACTGGAGGCTTACCTGGATGCTCCTCTGCTGTGGAATCTGTGCCACCCACCTCTATGACATATGTACTGATGGTTTCTTGTGAACTGGTGGCTGAAGCCAGATTTGCCAGGAACTTATTTGTGGTTGAGAGTGGTGGTTGTGTAGCAGGCCTTCCCCCTGTGCCAGCACAGTCCCTGGCCACAGCTGCAGCCCTTTAACATGCATGATGTATGATATCTGTAGCACGGTGTCGGACCTATTCATAGCTCCTGTCCCGGTGGCCCACATCATTCGCTGTTGGTAACAGGTCTGCCCACAGTGCAGCACATTGTTGCAGGTTATGGTGATTCCTTGACAACAGAATCCAGTGATGGAGTCTCAGGGCATTAATAATTGCAGCTGTCTCACCTTGTGAAAAAGGTGGATTGTGACATCTAAACAGCCCAAATGAAAGACATGAACAGAGGAATACATCACAGGACTGCATACTTTTCTCACCATTATGTACACACCCAGCACATCCACTTTTATCAGCACTATCCACTGCTAGCCCCCACATCATCCCCCACCATCTACTGGCACAGTACATCTATGGCTATGGGCAAAATAGTGGCAATACAGTATGCATTGCCCTCCTGATGTTCCATGCTACTAGCTGCATGTGCTGTGAGGTGTTCAAATGCATTTACCTGTTGCACCTATTACTGCTTGTTCATAGCCTGTCTACATGGCACACTGTGGTGTCAGCCACCTACTGTTATAGTAAGTCCCTGGGCTGTAGGTCCTCCCCTCAGGTCTTCCTGCCCTTGCTCCCTCAGATCCTGGACTATATGGCTGCGCAATGTCCTACAGTTTCCCCTGCCAGTGTGGTTTTATGGGTGTCCTGGCACAGTGTAGCACCTGCCTCATGTACATGGATGGACAACCATCTACAAACACCACCAAGGAGCACACTGTGTGAGAGATGCAATGACAGTAGGAACCTGCAGTCCATGCCCTCTCCCTGTCAAGGCCGCATATCTGTCCCCACACAGGTTGTTAAAACAATCAGTACACCTCACACACCAGCCAAACCTACACAGCACTCACACACATATGCAGTGGACCTCAACATACACATCCAGAAACAATGGAGACCTCTGAGGCAAAGCCACACATGAACACCACAGCCATACACAGCACATACGACACATAGCCACACACATGTGTTCCACAGCCACGCAGACATCTGAGATGTATGTCCCTGGAATATATGCAGTGAGACATGGATGAGAACACTGATTATGTGTCCCAGGCAGGTATGTTCCTAGCCTTATGTATTATTCTGCTGTCATCCACACTGATGCCACAGTAGATTCAGGAAATGATTGACCTTAACATGTGGCCTTTTATTCTGGATATTCCTGGGGGTTCCAGTACCTGTGAGCCTGAGATGATATGGTCAACAGACCATGATGCTCTGCAACAGATGACCTCCATCTGTATCAACTGGCTTTCAGGCATCTGGCAATGGTTCTCACCACCCCATAGTGCCTTTATTAGCAAAAATGGTGAGGTTAGCAATACCAACATACAACTGTCAGCTCAGATCACATTGAAGGTCATGCTGCAAAACCCTAGATGCCTACACATCACTCTGCCCTCAATGCAAGCATTCTTAACCTTGGGAAATGCTGACATCTGTGCAGTCATACACACACGGTTCAAAGTTGAAGAGAGCACCCCAGTCTTAACTGGTCATCCATCCTATAATACAGTCATACCCCAAAGTGTGGGTAGAAATAGAATGGGACATGTGATTTCAGTATATATGACATGCATAGACACCTCCAAACTGTACAGGCAGTAAGATGCACAAGGGACACTGGAGGGGCAGTTCACCATTGGCAACACACCTATTCAAATAATGAAAAATTATATATGCCGACCCCATGCCAGACAAATGTAGATATCCGGAAACCAGTTGGACAATATGTAATGGGTATCCCCAGAGTGTGGGGAATGTGTCTGTGACATGCCAGACTCCTCTGAACACAGTAATGGTACATTAATTTCTGGTACTGTATGCATTCCCTTACATTGTATGCTCAGTATGTACACACTTTTGCTGAGGCAAAGCCTGTTTCCTCCCACTACTACTGCCTATAACCCACTGTCCTGCTGCAGGGGGTCACCAGGTATGCTAGCCATGGCTGTGAGATAATGAGATGAAGGTGTGGAGTACACAGTGACCTAGCCAGAATAAATCAGGAACAGTCAGGGACACCTGGACAATCTTTTAACTAACCCTGTATGACATTCACAGACTGAGAGGGGTTCACTGACAGTACATTATATGATATTCCAGCTGTATCCACCAATAGTTAATGTCACTATTGTACAACAGACACCCCAGTAGCATTCGTATATGAGCTGACCATTACTGGGGGAGACTCATGGGCCAGATCTATGATCTATGTCACTGCAGACAGTGCCAAAAGGCAAGACTGTAGGTGCTGGACAGCAGACAAACAGCAACATCTCTTTCCAAGATATGTTCTTGCAAGCTAGTGTTGAAATTCGCATTTCCCATGACTGCATCCCCCCATCTGCATTCCATAACATGGTCAATTCCATGACATACCTGGTACAGTGCTGCACTCCTTTGTGAGCAGAAATCCAATGGTAGTTTTCCTTAGAAATCGCACTCTGTGTTCTTGAAGAAAGTCACAGACCTCTTTACCATAGGCAGCAACTTTCCTTTACTAGGTAAGGCTCATGAACAGGTGATTGCCTGTGCACCAGTCTGTGACTCTCACTTGCTAATAGCATCCAGACCAGCTGGGTTGCATTGCCATTAGCCAATGGCATGGCAACACAGTGTTATAATTAAGGCCTTCATGTAGGCCATGGGCCATTCCCTGCCCTGTGGGGAGGACATTATTGAGGTGTGGGAGCTAAAGCAACACAGAGGGTAGGTAGAAATACTGTTCACTGTTTGGATTGCTGTGCTTGGCCATTGTTAACAGACTTTCTGATTCTGTGGCAGGTTATTAATTAACAATGTGTGGTAGGGTCAGTAAGGAGACAGGCAGATGTGAGTGTCATACATCATTTTTATCTGAATGTGCATGCAGCTGCAGTTGATGCTGGTGTATCAGCTGTGTATGTTTCTAGTGGGAGACTGTGACACATGTCCCTGTCACCTGAACATCCCCCAACCCTTTATGTATGAGTGTTCTGTGGATGCCCTGTTCTAGGTGTTTGGGCAGTATGGTAGGTCTGTAGCAGGTATTTGAACATACTGCTGAATGTGTAGCAGGCCACAGCTGCTGCATTCTGTCCAGGACTCCTACTGGGGATTGTGAAGTCATTGGAGGACTGCAAGCTATATATGTCAGTGAGCGATCAGTGTTAGCTTTTGTGTCACAGCATGGGCAGGGTTCGAGTACCCATAACAGCCCAAGTGAGGCATGAGCCTCTGATACATATGTTAAGTAGTAGTGCCATCCAGAGAGTGGTAGGGGACATTTAGGACATGTATTCATATTTGTGACATGTGTCCCACCCTCCAGACCTTTGATGTGCTACTGTGGGTGGCAGTGACTGCAGTACCAGCAACCAGGTCTGCTGGACATTGCAGGACTCAGTTATTTCTAGGTTGTATTGCCAAGCATGTAGTTGTCATGCAACAGACTGGACTGTAGGCCTGGATTGTGGGTGTCCAGATGTCAGACATGCTACAAATGTAAAAGATAGAGCTACTAAGTCATTATTATGGGAGGTGTAGTTGTAAGACATATGTGTATGCATACTGTGTTACACAGGATTGGCATGAACATGTGTGTTTGGATGGCTATGACGTGTGATACTGACCTGTCTGTCATGCTTTTGTAACCCTATTCTGCACTGACTTGCCAGTATTTCAGCACACATAATATGTTTGATGACAACCATGCTATAAGTAAGTGACACGACTGTGGACATTCTGCAATGCTCTGTGCAGTTGTCAGCTGTACCTGATATCGTAAGGCTCCTATCAATCCATTAACATGTGTTTGGCTGTGTACTGGTTCAGTGTCTGCATCACAGGCAGGCCCAAGTACGCTGTCATTTATCACATTATGTGTAGAAGTAGTGTCACTGGTATTAAGGATATCTTTGTAAAAACACCAGTACTTCCCCAGAGTTGAGGTGGCCAACTGGTGTATTGCACTGAGCTGTAGTTCAGAGGGTCCTGGGGCCAATACTTGGAAGAGGTGTCTTTTTCCATAATGTTACACCACTGTGCTGCATGATTTATTTACAAAAGCAGGAGCATGTCCCCAGGGCTGAGTTGGCCTAGTGGTGTGTCACTGTGACTGGAGTTCAGTGGGTCCTGAGTTTGAGACTTAGCAGTAGTGTCTTTTTTCCCTAATGTTACATGACTGTACTGCATGATATATTTACAAAAGCAGCAGCAATTCCCCACCGTTGACTTAGCCTAGTTTTGTGCTGCTCTGACTGTAGTTCAGAGGGTCCTGACTTCGAGACTTGGCAGAGCTGGTAATTTTGTTACTAGGCAGAACATTGTCTGAATCAGATAAGGTGATTAAAGCAGTTTTAAGCAGTTTTAAGTTGGTTTGCATGGGTTTGTGTGCCGTGCCACGATACCAGGCTTCACTTACTCCCACTTAAACCCGCGCTATTTCCAAAAAACAAAAGAGAAAAGGGGTGATAGGAAAATGGCAAAATGGAGGCAAACAGGGGGAAAACAATATGAAACACAGCTAGGGATGTGCAGCATGGGTGTAGGAAAGGACCACAGCTCTTCATTTCTTGGGTAAGCAACAGATGCACATGATGTGGACAATTTGGAATTTGGAGCCTCACACTCCACAGGGACGGGTGTGGGTGACATAACTTTGTTGATTAGTTGATGGGATGATTGATTCATGGCAGTGTACATGGTAAAAAATGGAGAGCTATCTATGGGATGAAATTTTTGGGGGGACATATGCCCCTTTTTTAAGGTGAGAGTGGGGTGTTGAGAAGGGTTGTAGGTAAGTTTAGGGAGATAATTTGGGTAGGAGAGGTTGCATTTGTAAACAAACAAGACAGACAAGACAGCAGACAGGGGTGGTGTATGACACATGAGGGGGTAAGCACCTTGGATGGGGAAGGTGGTTGGAAATCGGAGGACCAAGTGGCCCCAGATGGCAACAGTGGGACTGTCTATCATCCAAGTCATCTTGGATGACCCTGTGCAACATACCTGAAACCTGATTCCGGGTGACAGTCTCATCTCTGCGCCCATGCTCAAGGGGAATGGGCCCTGTCCCCTGACGTGGTTCCACCCGAGGGTGGTGCAGGACCAGCAGAAGGAGCAGCTCCAGGTTAGGTCCCAGATGTCCTGGGACCCAGTGCCATCGCCAAATGAAGTGGGATAGGCAGATCTGTCGGAACCGGCCTAACCCAATCGCATTATGGTGTTGAGGTTTGTCGAGGTGTATTGGTTAGTCATGAACAAAACATTTCAATGTTAGTTATGACAGCATGCATGAGTGTTCCAATTAACCAAGAACAATAGAATTGCATAGTATATGGAGCACAGGCATAAATAAAATAACAGTCATAATTTTAACGGCATGTCAGTAACAGTTATGGCAAAAGGCCAACAATGGTAGAATTTCAACAAGGTATGTTAGTATGCAACCATTTAAATTTATAACCAATAATACAACACAAGGCCCAACATTAGGTTTTGTGAACAACATATGTGGAAATGACACCATACCTGTAGTATAAGAGTAATAATATGTGATGCAGATAAGGGGTGGCGGGAGAGAAAAACATTCCAGTAACAACTGTATAGGTATATTTTTTACAACAGTACTGCTGAATATTCTACAGGTCAGCCCTTACTTTGCATCTACATGTGCCCTATAGCTTCTATAGCACATACATACCTCTCAAGCTGTCAACTTGGCATGGTATGGGCCAAGCTGTAAGAACTATAGGTACATAACTACATGGAACTCATACATGTCAGGGTAACATATATGACTAACAAGGTGTATCCTGCACTGGTGTTGTGCGAGTGTGCTACTGGCATACTTCAAATGGATTTATATCTGGGTCCAAGTTTATTGGCAACAGTGATCACTAGCCATGACAGCATGACACTTGAGAGACATGTATCATGCACAGTGCATGGGGTATATACCTATCCTGCTGTCATTCATAGGCATGGTAGACATTAGTATACCCTTCATACAGCTACTACAGACATTTCTTTACTTGTAAGTCCAGTGTGTAGAATATCTGTTAACAATACTTGACTGTTTCCATAAATAGTCAGTACTACTTGTCTGTTACTATAAATATATCTTACTACCAGTCTCTGGATTCAAACTCTGGTCTGTGTGTGGAAAAATAACATCTATATTGCTTATCTCACTGAGCTACTGGACTGCTGTTATTTGCTGGTTGATTGAAGTTTACCTAGAGCTCTCCTGCTGACAAAGTCTGACCTGGTAATATCAGTAGAGCATCACAGGAGACTGCAGTGACAGCTGAACATTCATGCATGAGATTCATGCATGACAGAGATAGTAGGTGAAGTATGTTTTAATACTTGGGAATGCAGGTGTAGACAATTAACTCCTAGTGGATGGGAATATGTGTGATCTGTACAGAACATATCAGGGTGCTGGGATGCCTACCTGATGCATATACATTTGCAAATGCTATATTTGCAGTCTACAGCTACTACTGTGTCATACTTGCCTGCATCAGCATACCTACATTCAGGACTGCATATAGCTGAAATGCAAGAGTTAACACCAGACAATTTTGATGGAGAAAAACTATAATACCTTACACATTACTATTTAAGGTACACACGTTAGTGCATAGCATATATCAACTTGCATTCTATCTTGTAGGAGAGATTCACATCTACACTTTAGCAAAACAGTTCTTTTGCAGCCAAACTTCAGTCACTTCATGGTGTTATACACACATTTGCTTTGCAACACCTGCAAAATTGGATTTCTTCAACAACAGAACAGAATACACACAATTGGCAGAAGACAGCTTTATTGAGAGTGACATGACACAGACATTGGTATACATTGGCAAACGTTATTATACTCTAGTTTAAATAATGCATGCATTGAAGGTGTGCTGTTATGACAGAACCTATGCAATACCAGCACTTTTACCTTCACAAGTCTGACTGCAGTTGTACTGTATTTCCTGCAGATCATGAATGGATGTCATCTATTCCCTTCACATTTAGAATGCCAGTGTATTTTATTATCAGATCATTAGCATTAATACCATATACTCGTCATTCCTACACATTATTACTGTTATTGCAGTACAGTCACAACAGAATATATCTACTGGCAGTTACAACAGCACTCTTTCTTATTTGCATTACTATATATTGCAAGATATATCTGTGCTCACCACAGTCTCTGTGTATCCTTGCTAGGCACCCTGCATGGGCCTCCAAGTTAAGAGCCCTCTTCCCTGCAGCTGCGGGAAGGGAAACATACTATTATGTGTACCTGTCTATCAGATATTCATGATAGAATTTGGTAAAGCAATGGTTCATATACTTACAAACGTCTGGGGCATTCCCATCCCATTGGATCAAGAGTGTTCCTTTCCTCCACTTTTTTCTGCAAGAACATTCACTATGAGTGATCAGTTTTTACATTTCATCTTTTTGATAATTTTGATGAATACCTTATTATTGCTTTCAATCTTTGAAAAAGGACTGTGATTATAGACACGGAATGAAGATTTTATAACAAAAGTAAGTTGTTTTTGTACTTTATTTAAGCTAGATTTTTTTATGAAAAGAATAATTTTGACAGCTACTTATCAGTTTAATGCATATCATATTAATTGTTTGATTTCAACCACTTATTTTTGAGATTATCAGTATATCTGTGTCTTAATAGCACATGTTGAGGAATGTAGACAATAATATCATAAACTGAATTGATAAAACTCTGTATACACATGCAGATTTATTGGGGTGAATGTGGAGAGTGCCTCAGTCTGTTTACATATTCATAAGTGTCATTTACTGAATCTTAGTTTCCTTTAGTAGTCAAGGATGTTTTCCGTTTTTTATATATTTGAGTTTGATTTTATATTTAGGCTAAAGATGATAGCATGATCTGTGTAAATTAAAAATGGTACAACCATATGAATGGATCCTCAGTCTGTCAGTATGATGATTGATCCAAATTGTTTTGATTAACATTTCATTGATGCTGTAGCAAATTTACCCCTCAATGAGCAGTTTTCATATCAGTGTTTGGGCAATTAAAATTCTCCCATGAGGGTTGAGACTGCTTTTTCATTAATTGTAACATCCTAAAGTTTATCAAGAAATTAATCATAATCTTCTGGGGAGCACAAGCAATATATGGTAGATCCCTGCTGTTTTGTAATCAATGTCACTGGTATTAATCATTGCATGAGCAGCTCATATTCCTGAGTTGTTTTGTTTTCTTCTGACTTTGTTTTGTTTTTTTTGATGAAAACTGAGACATCGTCATCTTTACCACTAGATCTACAAAATGGAAAAAGGTATACTCCAAAATACATGATACACAATTTGTTGATTTAAACCATGTTTCAATAATGGCAGCGATACTAATATTCTCCAGAAAATAAAAAACTTCTTAATTTCCTATTTTTTAGGCTTCTTGAATTCAACAAAGCCACCTTGAACTCTGCTTTTACCAAAAATAATGCTATACCACTGAATAGATAAGACCCATAAGACATAGTAAGGGAGCTGACAGCAATGCCCTGAAACAAATAGCAAATGAGAGTTATTTCAGAGTATCATTGAATCATAAGCAACTGAATCACAAACTATTTATGCCTTGCTATTAGCCAACCTCATGCTGTACAGCTACTTTTAAAGAAGTTCTTACCAGGTCAGCCCCAGACTAAAGCCATGGATACCTCTCCAGTCATTCAGATTTGATCTAAGGGATACTATGGTAATATGAAGGGGAAGTCTGTTCTGGACATGGGGAAGGTGTCGGGTAATAAAAACTTGTCCATATAGTACTTTTTATTTATGTGCAGGTTGAGATTTATATCCCTAGTTCTGGTATTAGTGGAGCTGTTTGACTTGCAAAGGTACAAGAGATCAAGGAAGACAAGGCTACTAAAGGCAAGAATGCAAGACACAGATCAGTCTGCAACATTCTATAATAAGCTGAGTAACAAAGCATCACTTCAGCCTTTTCTAATACCTAGGAGACTTCAGGTAAAAATTCTTCTTGGTTAGGAACCTTTGGCACTTTTCCAATCACTTAATATGTCTGAAAAGATATATCTTAAAGTGGGCATTGTACTCAATAACTGGCCTAATTAGAGCTGCATACATAAGAATGATGACATTTTGAATAAGATGACATGCCTTTAGATATTACTTGTGAATGAATAATTGTTTGAATACTGCTGCGGTCATAAGAGAAGAATATATTGATCCAGATTCCAGAATCCTCACTGCATAATCATTTTAAGTGGGATATTGGATATACTGTACATTGAAGGAGAACATTGCTTATCAAATGTGATAATTCTGCACTCCTGTGTCATTTAATTTTAGCCCTTTTTCATACACTTATTGTACTTGTTGTGATGAATGAGCATATGTGGGAGATTTTATTTTAGTGTCCAGTTTACAGCCATCCCCAAACTTAACTAATACATGTTTTGGAATCTGGGTCTGTGGATCAGAAAAGTAGATGCCAAAATAGAGGAGCCCAGTATCAAGCCCTCGGAGACATTCCTAGTTATCTTCATACTTTCTGAGAAGGTACCCACTACCTTAATTAAACAGATTCTGTCTTTCAACTAGTTGACTATCCACCACACCTCCTACAGATCTAATTTTAAGGTAGATACTTTCCTCTGAAATCTTCATATGCAATTTACTAATACTGCAAAATGACACAGACAGAAAAATATAAAATAACGACCAACGCTAGTGAAAGAGACCCTAACTTTAATATAAAATGTACAAAAGCCAATACAATTCCAGTGCATTGTCCAAAAACACCTTCCAAGAGTCAAAAAGCATAACACCAGCAAACAATTAAATACATCACTGCAATTAAAAAATCCACCAATAAAAATAATTCAATTAAACAATTAAATGAAAAAACAAACAAGTAAAATAAAACAATTCAGTTCAAGAACTCTATACTTTATAAATAAACACTTTCCAGTTGCATTCTAAATTTTGGCCATTAGGGGTCAGAGTGCCATATTTCAAAATAAATAAACTTTCTTTAAAAAGTAGCTTCTGTTTTAAACCACTGTCCATAAAAATGTTTGCCTTTTCTAATATGGTACCCTACAAAGAAAAGTGCGTGGCAAATGAATTTTCCACCCTCTGGTTTCTTATATCCCTCAGCTGTTCTAAAAGCTTGGTTCTAAATGCTCTTTTTATTTCTCCTATGGAAAAAAGATTACATGGACACTTCAGGGCATATACTACCCCTTCTGTACTACAACTATACAACTCCTTAGATGTATAAATCACATCATTAATTCTGTCAAAAAATTGAACTACATGTGTACAACCAGAACAATGCTTACAGGGAATGGTACCAACTTCTCCCACACCCATGTTCCTATATAGCACCGCTGTGGTATAATAACTATGAACCAGCATATCCTTCACATTACGGCCCCTCTTATAAGAAAAACATAATTTATCAGGAACCAACCCAACTAAACTCTTATCTTTAAATAAAAAATCCCAGGAATATTTCACAATATTGCAAAAATATCAGCAAAAATAGTATACTCTGTAACAAAATACATAGTTTTATTTTTTTTTATTTCCAAGTCCGCCTCTTATGTTACTATACCATTTATTATTTCTGGACATAACATGTCTATCATCCTTGGCTAGCTGATTAGTGGATGCTTTATAATATCTATCATGAATACAAGAGCTATCATAGCCCCATTGTTTAAATCGATCACACGTCTTTTTAAACTCGACCTCAAGAACCTTTTGTTCATTACAAAGTCTTTTTATATGGAGTAATTCTCCATAAGGTCAAGATCTCATCAAATGGGGGGGGGTGACTGCTCCCACCATGCAAAAAGTGGATGCCGTCCTCAAATTTCCTATGTATTCTAGTCTTCACCCCCACATTTACAACACCTTCCAATTCTAGGTCTAGGAAGATGACATTCCTACCTCTTTGTATTCCATCAAAACATAAACCAAACTGATTATTATGTAAATCACCTAAAAAGTCATTAACCTTGACATCTTCCCCATCACATAAAGATATTAAATCACCATTGTAGCTACAGTATCGAACAACATGGTTTTTATAAAACCCAGTATGATGAAGAAATTGTAACTCAAAAAAAAAACATAAACAAGTTGGCATACATGGGAGCAAAAATGCTCCCATGGCTGTGCCCTTCACTTGCCTATAAATTCATTCTACCATTAAACTGAAAAAAAAATGATTAGTTAAACAAAACAAAACCATATCTAACAGAAAGTTAGACAACAGACAGTCTCGCAAGACATATCTCAAGGCCTTCATAACCCATTCATGATGTATATTAGTGTAAAGGCTACAAACATCCATCACTAGCCAGAATTTCCCTGTTGACCAATTTATTTATATCTTTTCCAAAAAATCAAAACTGTCACATATATAAGAGTCTAATCTTCCTACACAAGATAGTAAATACTTATGCAATAACAAGCCCATGTTATTAAAAAAATAGTTGCTGGCTAAAACTATCGGCTTCCCTGGAGGTGGAAGCAGGTTCTTGTGTACCTTAGGTAAACAGTAAAATTTCAATAGTGTACATCCAGTAATAGAAAATTTCTTTTCAACATCCACTTTAGACAGGTAACCCAATCTATAACCCTTTTGCATTAATTCAGTAAAACTAGGCTTTGCTTGATTATATTCAGACACATGTGCAACCTTGTATGTATCAGTATCATTTAGATGTTCATAACACATTTTTTTCCTACTGTAAATAATGCATTACCACAATCTTAGTCCCCTTGTCTGATGGCTTAATTACCAACTCATGCCATTGGCTTAAGCTCTTCAGAGCCAACCATTCACATTTAGTTAAGTTATATTTTACCTCATATAATTTCTTTTCAAAATCCTTAAAAGCTTTTTCTGTTGCATAATTCAGCATATCTGAAAACTTTTTTATACTTTCATGCATGAATGATGGAATAAAGTCACTTTTATATAAAATGCCATCGGTATTCAATAGACACTATGCATTCACTGAATCATCTTCCAAAGAAAAATCACAAGACAAAAAACATTTCATTGCTGTCATCCAAAAATGGGTTATCCAAATTTCCTTCTAACATGCACTCCCTTTTCTAGTTGAGATTGCACATTACATTTACTTTACTAACACTGCACTGTGGTACACTCATTTTGGACAAGCAGGGTACCTACTAATCTGATGTCAATAGCGTCATGTATTACATAAGATTATTATTCTGTAAACGGCATTGGCTGAATATTCAAGGATACATGACAGATAGATGGGGCTGAAAAGTGTAGGAGGATTTTAACTGGGCAGTGGCAGTATGCATCATTTGGCCAACCCAAATAGCTAATTTTTAACAAGGCATTAATATTCTTTTGTAGTACTTTTTCCACTTATGTGTTGTCGTGAAGCAAAGGAAGCCCAACAATGAATTTTCAGTCAGTACATTCGATATCAATGTAATGCAGTCAGATATTACTGGGTGCAATTGTACAAAATACTCAGCAATATGTGTTATATGGCAACAAAGAAATATGTTAACATCTCAGCCTATGCTGTTTTTGATCAGCAGTTTCCTTCACAATATACATCTTCCAATTAGCTCTACAGAGATGTCTCTTCTTGCTGTTATTGGTACTCATGAATTCACATATATCACTTAATCCATCAGGAATTTTCTAGTGGAAATTTGTATTAGGAAAGTAGCACATTTATACATAGAAATGTAATACTTATTAATTTCTTGTTTGATTATCAGGGCCTCCTGAGCTACTTTTAATGGATTTTGAGTGCTGTAAGCATATGACTTAGCTGTGGTTCTACTAAATTAGTGCTTGACAGAAAGATGATTGACATGTGTACTGATGTTAGGTGCTTCTGACATGCACAAGAGGCATGTATATCTGTATCTATGTCTATATCTATATATCTATATCTATCTATCTATCTATATATATAAAGATAGATAGAAATATATATATATATATATATATATATATATATATATATATATATATACACACACACACACACACACACACACACACACACACACACACACATAAATATATATATATATTTGTGTGTGATTTGTGTAAGAGTGTGTGAATATATATATATATATATATATATATATATATATATATATATATATATATATATATATATACACACATGTATATTGAGAAAGAGGGTAAGAGATAAAGCTAAATATACCTCTTTTGGAAATGTCATGTTTTATCTTATTGATCTCCAGATATCTCTTCTCCTGATTTCCTAAGAGGAAAATACTTTCTTGATATATTGATATGTTATTTCAAATGCAAAAAGGTTCATGGAATATACATTTCGCAATAGTGTTCACAACTGAGAACACTATCATTTTTATGAAGATCCTGCATTGTTCCAAAGTATATCTCACATTTTTTTTCTTTGTGCTTCACTCCTGCTGTATTTTTTTATCATCTTGTACCTTTGTGGTAACTGTTTGAAAGTGTTTTTTCTTTCCTCAAAAAGTTTTGTTAAGATCCCTTTTCCTTGTCCAAGTCTGAAGTGCTTTCACTAAATCTGTTATCACCTCTACTACACGGCAAGCCCAGTAATAACAGATAGTAAAAAGGGTCTTTTAAATAAATTTTTATCCTTCATGCTTATGTTGTCTTATTTTTTCTTTTACAGCTATCTCAGATGTATGGGATTACCTTACAGTGCATGTTAAAATGCCTAATATAAGGCAAACATTGCATAATTCCATTTAATTGCAAATACTTGCTTTTTTTGTAATATTTCGCCTTGATTTTTGCAGTATTCTTTCAGCATTTCTTGTGGTATACATCGAGGTGTCCTTACTTTTTAAAAGGTAGAAACTTATACTTTGATGTGATATCTCTTCTTCTACTGACCTTGGAAGCTGTCTGTTAAGAAACCATGTCATGCAGTGTACAAAGGACAAAGAAAATGTCTATAGTTCTTTCCAGTAGTATAACATTTACTCCCATCCATCAGTGCCAGGTCATACTGTAAAAAAGTAAATCTCTTAGTGACAATCCCTCTGTAATGTATGTATTTGAAGTCTGCATTTACCAAAAGTTTGCTTTTTTACACTTTGTAGTCTCTCTCTCTCTCTCCTTCTTAAGAAGTGATTTGCTTAATTCCCTTCAGGTGGTATGTGAGAACTCACTGTAGTGGTTTCTTGTCTCACCAAATCTCTCAACACCTCTCATCTCATAAGCAAGTGAATAGAATCCACGTTTACCCTGGGAAAAAGCAGGTCATCAACTCTTTAACTTGCAAAATGGTATCTAAAATGAAGAACTGGATACATGAAATTTAACTGTAAAATTCAGAAAGGTGCATGTGTATTACCATTATATTTTGATTAAGTTAGTTTAAAACCTGTGCAAGGTGCACACCTTATCTTTTTACACCCTTTATATCAATACATCCTCAGAGTGAATGACTGTGAATTCAGATCTACAAATATAAAGACATTTTTATTCATACTATTGCATTAACGGGTACAAATTTATAGAATATTGACACTGATTGTATTTCTTATCTTTAAATTTCAAATTATAGAATACATACCCAAATGAAGATATATGCCAGCACAAAAAATACAAGTCTATAATGTTTGCAGATCTAAATGGAACTTTTTGGTGTTTCTACCTTGATAGATGCACTTCTTTTATCTACACTCATATATTTGTAGTTGCTGTTTGTTCATATTTATTTACAACAAAGGTGATTCTCCTGTTACCATTTATTATGAAATGTTTTCCTTTTCAGTGAATAGATAAGGTGTGGATGTTGAAGCTTATGGATGAAAAACATTAAATAATTATTGATATCAATACCCACTATATATATAGGTAACATGTATATGTAGTCTAAAAAAACTTCTTGCAGTTTTTAATGAATGGTGTGTCTGTGGGAACTTTTTTGCCCTCTGATTTGGATCATAAAGGTGGGCACTGCATTGTTGTATTTTTTCTTACGTTTGTAGAACTGTTCTTGCTACTAGCAGGCCTTTGTCTCAGTTTGTATAGTAAATGCCTGTGTACCCCTCTCTGTGTCAGCTGGAGTTGGTGATGTAGCGTAATATAACCATTGTATTTATTGTGGGTTTCTGCAGCACTCCGTTATAAGGTGGGATATGCTGCCACGTGTCATGGTGTTTGCGCACTGTCTTGTACGTCCTTTAGTGTATGGAGGAAATATGTCTGTGTAGGTTTATTAACTTATGTAGGGAGGGCACATGCCTACCTGACTGCTTGTCTGCAGCTTGGGACAGAGTTGCTGAGACATAGACAAGGGACTGTATATCGTCAGCATTGTTCTAGCATTTTATTTTACACCCATCAAAGTTATCTGATTTGACCCTTACTCTTTCAGTAAAAGCAGAATGAGACATTAATTATGATGCCTACTACATGGGGCAGGGGAAACCAGCAGACAGGCAAGATCAGTTCTGTTTGTGTTATAAATATATCCATTTTATTGGTCAGATAGGTTCACTTATGACAGATTTCTCAACATGTCTTCATTCTGCAGGGTTTAATGATAGATATTCTGGGCAGACAACCTCACACTGATTGTCTAAGGTGGCCATCCCACAGCTGAAGTAGGTGGTGAAATTTGCAGAATAGTGGGCAAATGCATGGTCAGAATGAAGAGCAAATTGGAGCAAATTGCAAATTTGCTAACCTAGCCAGCCCCAACCATGAGGCTGCAAGAGGAGGGAATACCCCAATCAATAATCCCTTCTGATCAGTCAGTTGGTAGTAGATCACAGTAATGACCTTTGGGCTTGGGTGACAGAACAATAAGCAATAATACTTGTACATTTTCTATCCTCTTTCTGCACTGATACAGTAACCTATACCCTTTTCTTTCATTCCCTCACTTCCATTCTCTTTTTCAATATATATATATATATATATATATATATATATATATATATATATATATATGGGTCCCCTACACCTGGTCAAAATGCCATATGGTCGAGACCATATGTTCGACTTTTGGAATCCCAACCATGTGTAACAGACATCTCAGTGCAGTATGGAATGGAAATATTTCCATTTTCGCACTGTAGTGCGATCTCAGAGTTGGTATATTAAAGTTATGGGGGTGTGTACTATACATGATTGAAACCGCAGAAAGCCAAAACCCATATGGCCAGAACCATATGTTCGACTTCCGCAATTTCAAACATGTAAAAACAAAAAAAAAATGCACAACATTAACTGGCTTTCTAAGTGTTACCAGGTGGGCTACACCCCCCCATACCCCCCATAACTTTAATATACCAACTTCGAGATCACACTACAGTGCGGAAATGGAAATATTTAAATTCCGTACTGCACGGAGATGTCTGTTACACATGATTGGGATTCCAAAAGTCGAACATATGGTCTCGCCATATGGGTTTCAACTTTGTAGTATTTTGACCATGTGTAAGGGACCCATAAATATATATATATATATATATATATATATATATATATATATATATATACATACATATAAAGATATATATATATATATATATACATACATATAAAGATATATAGATATATATATATATATATATATACATATAAAGAAAAAAAGAATGGAAGTGAGGGTTTCAACTTTGTGGTATTTTGACCATGTGTAAGGGACCCATAAATATATATATATATATATATATATATATATATATATATATATATATATATATATATATAAAGAAAAAGAGAATGGAAGTGAGGGAATGCAAGAAAGAAAGAAAAAGAAAGAAAGAAAGAAAGAAAGAAAGAAAGAAAGAAAGAAAGAAAGAAAGACAAAAGAAAGAAAAGGGTATATGATACTGTATCAGTGCAGAAAGAGGACAGAAAAAGGTACATGTATGATATATATATGTGTGTGTGTGTGTGTGTGTGTGTGTGTGTGTGTGTGTGTGTGTGTATGCACGTACACACACACACACACACACACACACACACACACACACACACACACACACACACACACACACATAAATACAAAGGGATACTATCCCACAAGAATGTGCTTCCCTGCTTTCCCACCTAACCTGCATACTCCTAAATGCTGTGCTTCTGTTTATACCTCTTCTTGGTACCTTTCTGTTTTACCTACTTTTCTATGTTTTTCTTTATACCCCTTTTATGCATATGATAGATGTCCAAATCTTTCACTATGGCTCATTAGGTTACATGTGGATGAAAACAATTACTTACATTCTTATCAGGATGACAAACAAAAAATGAAGTGTTTTTCTTTTTTTTTTTTTTCAAATATAATTTTTATTGCATTTCACCTCTATTTAAATACAAGAAAAGAATGGCACAGAAAATATACATGCAAGCTACTTGGAATATCAAGTTTCAGTCGTCCAAATACGATATACATAACATAAATCATCAATGTTAGGGTAACAATTATACAGAATTGTTTAATAATCAAGCTGCTCTTAATGAGCTGTAAAACAGACATTTACATAAAGATAGTATACAACATATTGAAAATGTGACATTAAAACATTGCAACCAGATATTCTAGTCTACCTTGACTAATCATTCTGTCTTGTACTAACTATGTACAATATATACATTGATGTCACCTTAATGTTCATCTTATATGTGTTTGCCATGACCTGTACACTGTTATTGTGGGCATTTCTATAATAATTGCCTTTAGTTTCCCTAAATTATGTAAAGTAATATTGATGGTGAAGTCCCTTGGCCATAAATCAGTTTTGTCCTAGGATTTCTAAAAGCGTTTTCCAATGTTTCTGATAGTAAGATAGTTTTCTTGGCTTCTTGT
This sequence comes from Protopterus annectens, assembly GCF_019279795.1. Lineage (NCBI taxonomy): Eukaryota > Metazoa > Chordata > Ceratodontiformes > Protopteridae > Protopterus > Protopterus annectens. The sequence goes on along the minus strand of NC_056741.1, from coordinate 1,131,310,262 downwards.
AATTAATTTGCTGGCTAATAAGTATTTTATAGTCATTCCTTTAAATTCTTCCCATGTGATTTTACTTCTACCTAACCAATTTTGGGCTATATATGATTTGATCATTGCACACAATGTGACTATGATGTGTTTATTTTCGTATGAGAAATTATTAGGGAATATATGTAAAATTGTCGTATGAGAAATTATTAGGGAACATATGTAAAATTGCCATTTCCCATGACAGGGTAGATTTGGCGTATCCCTTTTTTTTCTAACTTGGTTCTTAGCGAACACCACAGCTTGTAAACATTTTTACAGCTCCAAAAAATATGAAGGGTGTCAGCAACACTGTTTTGGCATATGGTACACTTAGGGGAGTGGGAGGGATTAATTTTGCTAAGAAAAAGTGGTGTGTGATACGCATTGTTATTGATCATAATTTGGGTATAAATTAGTTTTTTAAGGGGAGTTAATTTCAAAGTAAGTTCAATAGCATCAGATTTTTGTTCATCAGTTATCTTATTATTTTTCTCTTCCTAAAATTTGGAATACAGAATTGCATCTTGATATCTATTTTTTGTTATTAATCTATATGTATTTGATAACATTTTAGATCTCAACAGTAGCAGGTTAATAATTTGTTGATATACCTGCATGTCTTGGTTGTCTATTTTGACATTCATAGTAATTGTGTTGATCAGGTACATTAATTGGTTGATTATGGTATTATAACTTTTATTTACTTGTCTAATATTGTCAACTGAGAAACTTTTGATCTGGTATAGGTCCCATACAGTGATATGTTTTAATTTTTGGATACTGATTCAGGTTTAATATAGTATTGTTTAATTTAATATTAGGATTAAGGTGTACTGGCTGTCCCAATACCAAAGTATCTTTAAGATTTAGGGAGGCTACCAGCTTTTGAAATATTACTGTGTTTCTTATTATTATGGGATGAACCTTAAAATGCTTTAAAGTCTTAGCATTTAGAAAGGGTACTGCTCTAGGGTTTAAATTGCATGAGACTAGATGATTGTAATATATTTTAATCCATAGTGGATATCATGTTTTGTTGGATGGTTCAAAATTTGCTATTTGTGTAATTCAACTAGCGTTTAGTATGTTGTAGTATGTTTGGAATTCAGGTAGGCCTAGGCCCCCTTTTTGTTTGGGTAATGGTAATTTAGTGTATTTTATTCTTGTACTTTTTGGATGCCAAATAAACTTTTCTAGTAGTGTTTCAAGTTTGGAGAAGAAGTTTTTTGGTATATTTTGGTTAATATCACTAAAATGAAACAATAGTCTTGCAAGAATATTCATTTTAACTATGGCTGCCTTAGCTAGTGGAGATAGATTGAGGTTTAACCATCTCTTAGTGTCTTCAGTGATGTTAGAGCAGGTTTTCAGCAAGTTGTTTTTAGTCATGTCAGACTGGGGGTGATTGAACATAATACCCAGATATTTGAGATTATAATTTACTTTAATTTCAGTTTCAGGGAAATAGAATTCCTTATGTCCTAGAATATTCATAGGGAATATGATGGATTTATTAGGGTTAATCACATAATTAGATATTTTTGAGAATTTTTCAATGGAGTTTAGTATCTTAATCAAATCAGTATTAGGGAATTCAAAATAAATGTTAAGATCATCAGCAAAAGCTGTATACTTTATTGGGACTTTGGAAATATTCATAAAGTGGTGGTAAGTTCTTTGTGATATTTTAAGCAGCAGAGGTTCTATGTATTGAACAGGTAAGGTGATAGTGGGCATCCTTGCCTTGTACCGTTCACTATTTGAATAGGTTTTGATTGCTTTTCATGTATAGATAGTGTTGTGGCATTTTTGTATAAAGCCCTAACCATGTTTATATAGCCCTCAGGAATACTAAATTTCTTGAGTATATTTAATAAAAAATCTAAATTTACTCTATCAAAAACTTTGGTTGCATCTACTGACAGTGCATAGCTAGGGCATTTAGCATTCACTTTTAAACTAATGATTGAATCAATAGTAAGTGTGCTCACATATATTTGTATGTTGTTCATAAAGCCTAGTTGCTCAGAAGATATAATGTGAGGTAGAATTTGTTTGATTCTACTAGCTAGTATTGTAGAAAGAATTTTAATATCAATATTTATGAGTGCTATCGGCCTGTAGTTATTTGGGTTTGATGCATCTGGTTTGGGTTTTGGTATAAATATAGTTTTTGAGTTATTGATATACAGGTCTTTGGTACTATACTTTATTATGTATCTGTATACTTTCAGTAGTATAGGAGCTAACTGTTTCTTGAAAGTCATGTAAAATTCCACCACATAACCATCAGGCCCTGGTGATTTACCTGGTTTCAACTTATTTACAGCAGCAATGATTTCTTCTACACTTAAGCTTTAAGATTATTTATTTGTGTCTCATTCAGTACCGGAAATTGTAACTCTTCAGTAAATTGATGAAATAATGACTCATTAAACTGGTCTTGGGGGCCATATAGTTTTTGGTATATCTCTCCAAAAGCTGCAATGATCTCTTCATCTGTCTCTATAGTTTTGTTATTATATTTTAGTTGCTTTATTTTGGTAGGAGGATTCTTAATGTTTATGATTCTTGCTAGTGATTTTGAGGGTGAATTAGCCCATTCGGCATATTTGTGGAGGAGTTTAATTTCATTGATTGAATACTGTTGTGTTTGAATTTCACATAGTTGTCCTTGTAGTGTAACCATTTGACTTTCAAGTACTGGTGAATAATTTATTTGCAGTTCTGACTCTATATTTTTTTAATTTTGATTATATTAATATCTGTTTTTATCTGTTGAATTTTGTATAGAAAGCAGTTTTTTGAATTAATATACCGCTAACAGTGGCTTTTGTAGCTTGCCATTGAATATCATAGGTTCATAGGTTCGTACTAGGCTATCTGCCCTAGGGCATTTATAAACCTAGCCAGAGTGTGTGTGGCTTTCACCACCCCTTAGGATGAGAATACTATGCCCATTTAGGGTTTAGTTTACTGTGCCTCTGTCTAGTAGTGACACAGAGATGACCCCCGGGGTAAACCTACAATCTCCCATCCACTCATCAAGATTTATCTTGAATAGAGTTAGTGAGGAGCTCTGCCTAACATGGATTGGGATTCTGTTCCAGAGTGTAGGGAGCCTCTGGGTTATGAATCTGTCCCTCCAGCACGTCCTATTTATTTTTGTGTTGAGGTTTAAGTCTCTTGCTCTCGTGGCTCTGATGGATTTGGATTTTCTGAGGTGGAGCATGTCCATTAATTCCAGATTGGACATGGCCTTGTACGTCAGGCACAGGTCACCTCTGAGTAGGCGGTATGCGACTGAATAGAGCTGGAGTTTTTTCAGTCGGGCAGCATATGGCATATGTTTAAGACCCTTTATCCTCTTGGTGAGGAACTTTTGGGGTCTTTCCAACTGCTGCAGGTGTCGGGTAAGATACATCCCAAACGGGGCATTGTACTCAATTACTGGCCTGATAAGAGAAGAGTACAGGGGCACAATAACCTCTCTTGATCAGGATGTGAAACCCTTCATGATAAGGTGGGCAATATAGAAGGTCTTCCTAACCACTTTGGCAATGTGAGTGTCAAATGAGAGGTTACTGTCAACCTGGGTCCCTAGGTCCCAGATTATCTCTTCCGTACTTAATGGTTTACCACCTATGTGGTAATTTGTGGGTACCTTGTTTTTCCCAAAGGGTATGACTATACATTTTTTGGCATTCAGCTTAAGGCCATGGCTCTGGCACCAATTACCTGTTTCTATGAGGCCTTTCTGAAGGATGTTTGTGTCCGCTGGAGTATCAATTATGGCTCCCAGTTTGCAGTCATCTGCGAACTTTGTCAGCCACAATCCTCCTATGTTTGCCTGTACTGAAAAATAAATGCCGAACAAGAGGGGTCCCAGGACTGAGCCCTGTGGGACACCACTTGTGACTGGCTTAGAGTCTGACATAGCTCCAGCAACTCTGACCTTGTGGGTTCTGTCCTTGAGCCAGTTTGCAACCCATCTCGTGACATATGGGTTTACATTTAAGCTGGTGAGTTTGTCTATGATGCCCGAGTGGGGTATTGTGTCAAAGGCTTTTGCAAGGTCAAGGTAGGCTGTGTGAACTGCCTTACCCTCATCAATGGCCTTAGTGACTGTTTCAAAAAAGTCGACCAAGTTCAAAAGGCAGGATCTGCCCTTGACAAAACCAAATTGGGTAGGATCCAATGACTGTAGGTCCCCAATGTCTTTGTTTATGAGTTCCATAATGATCCTCTCCATAGCTTTGCAGACCAGGCTCGTCAAGCTTATGGGGCGGTAATTTCCAGGGTCCGTAGAAGCACTGCCTTTGTGATGTGGGACCACTGTTGCCGTACACCACTCTTTGGGTATGTATCCTGTAGTAAGGCTAAGATTAAACAGCAGCCTTATGTGTGGGTTTAGTTCCTCTTGGAGTTCATGTAGCACACAGCCCAGGACACCATCCAGTCCCATTGATGCTGTGTTTTTAGCTTTAGAGAGGGCGGCTCTCACCTGGGCATCTGAGATGTTAGGGAGGCTACACTCTGCTGGGATAGTTATTTCTCCTTTTGGGGGGAGGGGGAGGAGAAATTTGCACTGAACCTGTCTGCCAGAATGTTGGCAATGTCAGTGGGTTCAGTGTATTTTGTGTCATTTTGGACCAACTCTGAGCATATCTGGGAGTTTCCACCCAGGTTTCTAACATAGCTAAAGAAGGCCTTGTGATTGTCTTTTGTGTCTTTTGCGATTTTTCTCTCAAAGTTGGCCTTGGATGATTTTATGAGTGATCGTAGTTTTTTGCTGGTATTGATCAGAGATGCCTTCCCTTTTAGGGATTTTGCTCTGTCATGTAGTAGCTTCCTCCTTCTGTTGTAAAGTTTGTTTATGGCTGGGGTCCACCAGACCGGGCGCCTGCCTTTGGGGGAATGGGTCTTGGTTTTATTTGGGATTGCATGATCCATGCATTCTTGAAGGTGCCCGTAGAAGGCATTTGTAAAGGATTCAGCAGTGTGGGTTGTGGTATCCACTGGACCAGGGACCTTGAAGGATACCACTTCAGTATTAAGAAGTGTGAAGTTGGCTTTTGAGAAGTTCTTCACTGTGTTCTTTTGTGCAGGGGGTGGGGGCGGGATGTGGATTTCCAGTGAGATTAATTTATGGTCTGATCTTACCAATGAGGGATATACTTCCGGTGTGGAGCATTTTGTCCCCATGTTTGTGATGATCAGGTCTAGTATATTGTCTCCTCTTGTGGGAATGGTGACTAGTTCCATCGCATTTGAGTTTATGAATTCTAGGAACCTTTGGGCTAGGGTGTTTGGGCTTGAGTAATGTTCCCAGTCTATATTTGGGTAGTTGAAGTCTCCCAATATGATGGTATTTGGAGAGACATTCATACTCTCCAGTGTCTTCAGGAAGGCTGTGTGGGGTTCCTGAGTTTGAGAGGGTGGTCTGTAGCATGCTACAAATTGTAAGGCAGTTTTGCCTATGGTTAGTTGCGCCTGGATGGTCTCCAATGCTTCGTGCATTGCCACTAACCTGGAGACGTGGGTATTTTTAATGAATATGGATACTCCCCCTCCTTTTGTGGTTCGGTTCAAGTTTTGGGGCCGGAAAGCATGATATGAGATAAAACCTGATAGTGCTGGGGTGCTCTCAGGAGCCTTGAACCAGGTTTCAGTCACTGCACAGACATCGATGTTCTCCATACTGAGGAGGGCTTCGAGGGCATGCATCTTGAGGTTTAGACTTCTGGCATTGAGCAGCATTACCCTTATTTTTTTTCCACTTGTGTTTTCTAGGGAGGTAGGTTTGTCATTTGAGCCTTGCCTAGTTATTTGATGGTATATCTACTACTTCTAGGTTGTTATAAGTTTGGGTAAGAATGTCTATGATATTTTGTGAAACATCTTTAAGCTTTAGTAAGTTAGTGTTTAATGTCCAGTTCATAACTGTTTGGGGTCCTTGCACTGAGCTCCTCAACTTTAGTGTAATATTTATCTTTGCATGATCTGATATTGTCCTAGGTTCACTATTGTATGTGACTGTATTATTTAATAAGATTTCAGATATTAAAAATACATCTATCCTAGGCCAAGACTTGTGATATGGTGAATAATAAGTGAATTTACTCATAGTTATGCTATTTCTATAGTTTTCAAATGGGTCAGCTAAATTAAAATCTTTCATTATTTCAGCTATTAGTGTAGTAAGCTGAACCAATTGCTTGTTATTCTTATTTGTCCTATCAAGTTCTGGATTAGTTAACATATTCCAGTCACCTCCTATGATATAGAAGTAATTAGGATAGTTCTCTACGATTCTGTATATCTCGTATAGATAAGTTATTTGATGCAAACATGGGGCATAAACATTCAGGACTAAGAAAGTTTTTTTAAACGGTGGTAGTTCGCAAGTAAAATAACACCATCTACCATTTGGGTCACAGCTACCTTTCCATATATTACCATCAAAAGATTTTTTAACTACTATGGCAACTCCCCTAGAAGCTGTACTGTCACCAGCAGCAACAATATATTTCACCCATTTTTTTTGTATCTTTCTCCCATTGCTCTTTCAACATATGCTTTTCTTGTATGAAAGTTATCTCTGCCTTAGATTTAAAAATTAAGTGCATTAACAGATTCTTTTTTTCTTATCTTGTAAGCCCTTTACATTCCATGAATCCACAAAGATCATCTAAAGGGTATAATACACAGATTGCTGGCTTTCAGAATAAGTGGATATATATAGGGACAAAATAAAATTTCAAAATTATTAGAATTTTTTGTACATATCAATAGTGTGGATATAAGTGTGACATCACTCCCTTTCAGAACCCCTTCCCCCGTGCATACCCATGCTAGCCTACTACCTGAAAGAGAGGTAAAAGGAATATTAACAACTATAATACAAAAGGTTTCTGTCATTCTTTTTTTTTTCAATAATCATTTTTTATTATTTTTCACAACCATATTACCAATTCACACATTATATACAATATATACAAAATGCTTCCATTGGTTAATTTCACATATATATCCACCTCATGTATTGATCAAAGGTACAGCACTAACAATCAAAAGGAAAATAATAAAAAAAAAATTCAACATTAACAAATCCAAGCCAACACTCTGTCTTTTCTGTACATTTTCTATCTAATCTAAGGTTGATTTAGACTATATTCTGGTTCCCGAGAAAAAGTGGATAGTAACCTCTTAAGCCAAAATAATATTAAAAATTTGCTCCCAGATTTTTATGTTGTTGATATTTTTCTTGTGATCACTAATTAACAGTTTATGCGCTAAGATGTGTTTTATTGCCAACAATCTGAAATTTTCCCACGATGTCTGGGTTGGGTTCATCCAATTTGTGGCTATATATAATTTCATTAATAGGCAAATATTCATAATTACAATCGTTTTTGATTTATTTAGATTCTCCGGGGGAATATGAAGAATCATAAACTCCCAAGAGAGTGTTGAATTTTGGTAACCCATTTTTTGTAACTGCAATTTTAATGAATTCCACAATTTATGAATGCACTTACAACTCCAGAACATGTGAAGCAAATCTCCTGTCTGATCAAAGCAATGTGGGCATATGGGTGAATTCTTCGCATCAAATTTGTGCAAAGTGAGACGAGTATAGTATGCATTGTTAAATATCATCAGCTGCGTAAATACCAATTTCTGAAGGGATACGGACTTTAATGTTAATTTAAATGCCTCCAATATCTTATTGTCGTCTGGGAATATCAATTTCTCTCCAGTAACTCGATAAAAGAATATAATTATTATACTTCCTCTCTTTTATCAATTTATATGCTGCGGTTATATATTTTCTATCCTGCAACAGCGCTTCCCATAGATTACGAGAAATGATTAAATCTTCCCCTTTCATTTCAAAGTTGTTAAAATAGTTTATAACCAAGTCTTTTAGCTGTCTTACTATAATTAAATAAGAAATAGGGAGTTCTATTTCTTTTAAAATATCCTGTACTGGTACTCCTAGAAAAGGATATAAATCGAGTACAGTTAACTCCATGATTAAAGGGAATTTCTTTAGATCAATCAATTGACCACCAATTGTTAAATTTGGGTTCCTATGAAACGGTTGGAAAACCATCATATATTTTAGTAAATTTAAGGAAGCGAAAAGAGTTTGAATTGTCGTTACATAACTTTTGATGTGCTCCATTAGCTTATATTTACTCATTGTCCAATTATTTAAAAAGGGTAATGCTTTAGCGTTGACTCCCACTTCATTTATATGCTTGTACGCTAAGAGCACCCATTTGGGTGTCCATTTTCTATTATCACTATTGAAGTAAGACGTCTTTAAAATCCTATTGGCCTGAATCACTAAATAGTACATTTCGAAATCCGGTAATTCCAGCCCCCCCTTATTTTTGGAGCCATCAATTTTTCATATGAAATTCTCGTCTTCCTAGGTTCCCAAAGAAATCTTCCCAATCTTATATGAAGCTGTTTAAAGAATGTTTTGGTAATTCTGAGTTGTGCAGCTCTAAAAATATATAACATTCTAGGAAGAACATTCATTTTTATGATAGCTGCTCTTGCCATCCTCGGTAACTTCAATCTACTCCATCTTTCAAGATCCAATGTTATTTAATCTGTAGTTGACTTTACATTGTTAATAAAAAAATCTCTATTTTCAGTTGAGAAGACAATTCCCAGATATTTTATCTTTTCTTCCATCAATACTTGTCCTATTAATGGTAGCATTGAAAAAGGTGTGGGTGTCTTTAATGGGAATATTTTAGATTTTTTTAAATTTAGCTTGTAGTTGGAAATTCTCTCAAAGATTTCTATTGCAGCTAATATTTTTTCAGTATCGGAAACAGGTGTGGTACAATATATGTTTAAATCATCTGCATAGGCAGCCATCCTAACCTTTATTCCATACAGTACAGGAGAATTATAAAAAACATTTTGCTTAAGGTGTAAAAATAAAGGCTCCAAGTAAAGATTAAATAAGATGGGAGATAATGGGCAGCCTTGTTGGGTACCATTTATGATTTTTATCCTATTCGAGCATTCGTAATTTATAAATAAATTTGTGTATGCATTTCTATATAGTATCCTTAACATTGAGATAAACTCCTGCGGTATATTAAAATAAGGTAATGTATCAAATAAATAATCCAAATTAACCCTATTAAATGATTTCTGAGCATCAATAATTAGGGCATACAAATTCAGGTTTTTATATTTCGCATAAGAGATTAAGGTATGGAGCGTTAAGGTATTACAAAAGGTTTCTGTCATTCTAAGTCCCAGCAATAAAACATCACACATAACAGCATGCCCACACAAATCATGTATAAAAGATATGCATTCTAACCCTTTGTTCATTTGAAAATAATTAAGCTGAGCATATTTTAACTGAAATTTATATATCTAGCTTAATAGGCAAATAGCAATCTAATCAAAATATAGTACAAAGCAAACTATCGCATTTCAATTGTGTTCACACATAGTAACAACATACTCAACTGATTTTACCTTAATATAGTTTTGTCAAACAGTGTTTACATGTTCCTTGTTATGCTGGTCATATGTACATTCCTTATTTATATATATATATATATATATATATATATATATATATATATATATATATAGCAGTTCTTTTACTTGTTACAGTTATATCCCTGGGTGTCCATTTATCATGTAAGAATCAAGCACATATACAAAAAAAAAAAAAAACAGCATTGTGATCATAAAAAGAAAGAAAATATGAGACAGAAAAACAAAGAATCCCTATATATTCTCTGCTGTACATGACTGGTATGCTTACACTTGATGCATACTTATTTTAAAGCTTAAGAAAGCATATTTTAACACTATGTAAAACAACACAAACCTAACTACAATGGTTTGCTTTTCCTAGTAAGGGCTGAGTATTTATTGCAGCTGCAACAGCTGCTACAGTTTCTAACCCAGAAGATTTTATTAGTCCAGCTTGTACATATTCAGGAAGGAACAAGAAAAAAAAAGCAGCACCTATATATTACCATTTGTATATAATCAATTGACCTGTGGTAATATTTCTAGGCTAGATTTACCTTCAATACACCATATACAAGAGAATCTTCACTTTTTGAGTCAGGAAAAAGTAAATCCACATGTATTCTGTTATGTGAGAGCCTTACTTTCATTTTAATTTGCAAACGCTGGTTTTCTGAGATGTTTTGGGCTTAAATGGATACCATAGTTTTTCCTTTGACCTCAGCTGTACTTAATTTTCCTGTTTCATGGTTGCAAAGTATTCTGGGTAATGTAGTTCATTTACCATTTGCGACAGTGTGGAGATCCTCCCTAAGCTGCAGTTGGAGTGCCCAAATGAAAAACAATGAATCCAAGCAGAAAACAGGTATTTTAGGTATTTTACCTTGTCATTGAGAGAATTAGTATGCCAAAAATATAGAGAAGCATATAGTCTTTGTATTAGGAGCCTGTTTGCGTTAAAAAAAAAAAAAAAAAAAAATTACTTCATGGCAGTTCTTTAAAGGCTTTGAGAAAAGGTGTTTTTGCTTCTTTATTTTTAACTGCATAATTTAAACCATTGTATTGAAATTACACAGTTGCTGGGTATTTCATTTGGAATCTAATGTTTTTGCTTACTAAGTAAGTGCAATATGGTGAAAGAGCTTGTCTTAACTGTTTTATCTGTAGAGGCAGATCCTGAGCAAAGGTTATCTTGCAGCCATTCCATAGAATATGTTTCCTTTTTTTTTTTTGCAGCTTGAATTATTTCTTGAGCGTGTGCAGCATTTAGAATTCTTACATATATTTGCCTGGGGGCATCCAGGGCCTGAGAATTTCTCAGAGCATGGTGTATTCTTTCAATAACAATTTTTTTAGGATAGCTCTTTGTTTTTTAGAAGGAGACTAAAGATTTCATTTGCTACATTAGCTAGCTGTGACTGTTCATATTTTTCTGGGATGCCTCTGATCAGTACATTATTTCTCCTTGCTCTAGCTTCCAGATCAATCAGTTTTTGTTGTATTTCTTTGACTGAATTTTCAGTGATGGAAAAAGCTTTCTGTATTTCTTCTATCTTTGTCTCATTACTCGGTATTCTAGCCTCATTTTTGTCCAGTCTGGTTATTAATTGATCCAAGTTATTGCCAAAAGCTGTAAGTTTTGAAGAGAAAGATTTTATTTCTGTTTGCAGAGACATTAAAGCTGCTTTTACTTCCTCCATGTCAAAAGATTGATCAGTTTTTGGTTTCATTTGGTTCTTTGACACTTCGGCTTGAGATTTGGTAGTTTTCTACCTCTTAATAATAACTTCCTTGTCTGGAGAAGCAATTTGAGATAGTCTTGTTTTAGATGTGTGTGTGTTTCCATTTGGTCCATTTTTCTTTGTTGTATGAAAGCTTGCTTATTTTCTTATTTTTTGTAGCTGCTACTTACTGCTTGCAGACCCAGGCACATGTACAGGAGTCACTGCATAGTCATCACCCAAATCCAAGGTATGCATTTCTTATTTTTACACTCAGAAGATAAAAATAATCTTCACTCAGGTAGTGACTTAGGTTTAATTACGCAGGAGTTGCTTTTTTGTAGATTTACACTGTAGCAGTATCCATAGATGAGGTTAGATTTGAATTTAGTAGTTTGATCAAGCTGAAGTGTGTGCAGTTTAGCTGGCGGCCATCTTAGAATAAAACAAATAAATAAATAAAGTGTTTTTCTGAGGTGAAGTTCACCCAACTCTCTTGTGTGACTAAACTTGTCAAAACAATAATTTCAAAAACTGAAAAAAGGGATAAATCTTAAATAAGACAGGAATTGCTGGTGGCAGAGACCTAGAACATATGTACAACAACAATGAAATTTGATGGAAACAGTTGTTGAATTCAACTTTTCCAAGCTTGACACAACCCATTTGCTCCACTTTTAGCACAATGAGATGGAGGGAAGCTGTGTCCACAAATGTGGATATCATAACACTGGAGCTGCAAATATTGTATGCATATACAGCTTCATGCTCTTCTTTGCACCTTTCTGATGAGGGACATAATAACATATACAGCATAACTTGTTTTATTTTGAAATACTGTTTCACTTCTCACTAAATTCATTTAAGGTAACATGCAGCCATACTACAGACCCTCTCTTGCAGTTCCATGCACGTTTCACTGCATGGATTGGTCTGTGAGTGTATTTACTGCAGTGCTCATCTATATACATTGGAAGACAGCTACTTGATTTTGACAGAGACTATTTCTGAAATTGAAGTTCATATTGTTGCAGAAAAAAAATATCTCAGAGAGAATGTCATTAAGTATTATTCTAGCATTATAAGCTGTAACATATCAGTTTACAACTTTTAGTTCTCAGGTTCTCATATTGCTTGATTTATCTCCTGATTAGTTGGTAAGATCAGTGTTCCAAATATTGGTACTAATCTTTTCCATAGTTATGATCTGCAGAGAAAGTGGTGAGCATCCTTTCACACACTCCCTCATTTGACACACTGTATATTTCAGCCTGCTTCATTCAGTTTAATTTAAATCCTTTTGTATGCAGATCAGTATGGTATTTTTTGTTACATCAAGACCAGATGCAACATAGCAAGGGTAGGATGAAGGGGGTAGCTGCCTTTGGTTGTTCAGGAGTATGATTGTCACTGCCAAAGAGCTGTTGAACAGCATACATCAGTAGTGTGATTATTTTATTTATTTTTATTTTTAGCTGCTTTGGTCCTCAGATTCCAGCTGAGGCGGAGGTGGACTCCTATTAGAGGACTGCCTAGAAATTGAAAACACCAGATGCATACTGTATATACTTGACATTAAACCACTTTTGTTTTTAGATATCTGGAAATGTACATGAGATGTACACCTCCCTGTAACTTTTTTGTATTCAGAGACGGTCCTCCCACATTGCTGTACACAAAGACATGAAGCACTGCTGTGGACTGTCTCTGCAGCCATGCTAGATGCTAATGAGGCATTTTGGGGAAGATGCATTAGATACTTAGCCATGAGCTATCCCCAGGAACTGCCTGATGTAAAGTATTTATGCAGCAAAGTGACTCAGAGAATAACTCTACTTTGTGAAGTAGCACCACTGTTCCTGGCCAATTATTGGCAGTGTTCTTCCATCATGTTAGAGGTAAGTGATGGGTAGCTGTGTGGTCAGGTAGTATCATGGGGTGTGTGACTATGCATATGTGAGGCCTGCAAGTATTAGTGCTTGTGTAAGTGTGTGTGATTCTGTGTGGGAGGTCACAGTGTGGGGCAGATAGGTGTGTGTGTGTGTGTGTGTGTGTGTGTGTGTGTGTGTGTGTGTGTGTGTGTGTGTGTGTGTGTGTGCGTGTGTGTGTGTGTGCGTGTGTGTGTGTGTGTGTGTGTGTGTGTGTGTGTGTGTGTGCGCGTGTGTGTGTGTGTGTGTGTGTGTGTGTGTGTGTGTGTGTGTGTGTGTGTGTGTGTGTGTGTGTGTGTGTGTGTGTGCATTTGTGTATGCATGTGTGTGTGTAGCCTTAGGGTGGCTGTCATATTTCCCCATACCAATAGACTAACAAGCAAGGCCTGCAAAATTGGGTTGGGGGAACTTCAGCCTCAATATTATCATGCCTTATCAGCGCTTAGATGTAGGGGACTCACTAGACACCAGAGACTACCTCTGTCATATCATGTCATGTCATGATATGACTACCTCTGTGATATCATGACATATCATGTCATGACGTAATGGCATTTAAACCTTATGGTGATTGAGAGTTGGACAACTAGGCCACAGGGATAACTCGGAAGATTGGGGCAGAGGAAACACTAGATACCAGTGTTTGCACTTGCATGTCATGCCTTTTCAGCACTTATATGTAACACAGGTCTAGGAAAAAAACACTGTATATCATGCAGCTCCATTTAGTTTATTTGCATACATTTAATTACATAAGAATAAAGTCAGCAGGTAGCCCATGCTCTCTGTTTAACTGAAGTGAAACAGCATATCTCTGACAGGAATGAAAACAAATGACATCATCTATAAATGACACCTATGATAACACATAATAAATAGAAGTTATTAACATATATATTGAACAATGTACAATATAAAACTCATTACTTTACACACTCCCAGCCTTCATTGAAATTATATATTTCTTATACATCCAGAGCTGAATAGATGATCAATAATGTCTATAAATAAAGCAAGCAATGATACTTAGTAAAATAATCATCTTTCAGGTGGACCAGCACCCTATTGTGAGGCGGGTGTACTTTCTCCTTTGGTTACTACATAAAAACAATTACAGGGATTCAATAAAGCTTACATGATGATTTTTACCATGTGCGCATTGTGGAGTGACATGCACATGGGAGGAAAAACTTTTAGATTTAGTATACACCGCATAGCAGCCCACAGCAGCACTCACATATGCGCAAATACAGAAATGTTGTCACATGCAAATTATAGCATAAGTAGCTGAATTTTATGCTAATGGAGCAAATTAACACAGTGAAGTGATTCAACAACCTGTAAAGCAACTATGTAGAGTCCCTGTTCATGTTGGCGGTGTATTCATAAACTTTCTGAATACAGCCACGAAAATGAGTCTACATGGAAACAAGAGCAAGTAAACACTCTTACATTTGTACAGAACTGCTCCTAATATTTACCACCACACATATCTTGACCTAATTGCACATGGTGGATTCTAGAAAATCAGTATAACAATCATAATAATGTCATTTTTAGTACCATGACATAAATGCATCTGTGCTCCCCCACCCCAAATGAAGAATATACTTGTAAGTAATGCAGACTGCTAAAATGTGTAAACCTCCATGAAACAGAGTATTATACTGTAATGTAAGCATAGGAAGGATGTAGCTGGTGGATTACAGTTTTCCTCTGTTACAGCACTGGGCTCCTGTGCAGTTTCCCTGTATCCATGGTTACTAACCATGTAGATTCTGGGCTGCCAACACAGTGAAGATGTAAATGAGATCAAAACTCATCAGAATTGTTGAATCACAAAAAAAAAAAAAAAAAAAAAAAAAAACAACTATGTAGGGATGTTCAGTTTGTGTAGGCACTCCCACAGTGTTCGTATTGAATACATGGAAACAGTGAATGCTGACATCAGTATGTTGTGTCAGGTTACACTTGCAGATGTGAACTTGTAGGGATGTGAAGGGTGAAGGTGCATGTAAGCACTGCACAATTCTTAAGTTCTGTGTCATCCTCTTAAATGCCTGTTGAAATGTATTGGATCTGTCCTCATTAATTTAAAATGTATTTTTTTAATTTTCTTCCTTGTTTGCAAGATGCGGCACTTAGAGCAACCACGAGAAACAGAGGAATGAATGGCCGGTTTCTCTGCGTTGCTATTCAAATATTAATGTGGCAGCACATGTATGTGATAAGGCAGCAATATAGATGGTCCTGGGTTCAACTCCAGGGTGTGCAACCTTTCTTTTACATTTTATGGCTCATGTTTGCATGATGTCCCAAGAATGTAGGAAATATCAATTTTGCCTATGCTTACCTTATTTATGTGAAGGTGCGTGGAGGTGCACTGACATGCATATATCTGTACATAGCACACTAATGAGCAAGTAACAGATCTGTTTAATACATGCATGTTATAGCATAAACAGGTAAATTGCAAGTTAATCAACCAATCCAAAATGTTGGGGCTATTCAACAATGTATAAAGTATCCATCCTGGTTTTTCCTTTACCCTGAATACCGTTGGAGTAAAGACAAGGAAATTTTAACTGACACAATACTAGGAGCTGCTGACAATAGGCATAGGCCAAGAAGGAGAAGAGTGTTCAAGCCTAGGTTAACTTTTAAGGTGCTTTATGAGCTGGAGATTGTAGAGTGTTACAGGATGGAAAGTGACATATTACAAAAACTCTGTGAGCTCTGCCACCATCAGCTTAGAGTCAAAGCCAATTGAGAGGAACCCATCCCATTGGAAACCAAAGTATGTGTATCCCTTAAAATATTAGCTACTGGTACCTTTCAAAGACCAGTTTGAGACATGGTGGGTGTGTCACTGGCATCAGTCTCCAGGATCCTCCACCAATTCTTGAATGCTATGCTCATACATGCCAGTAAGTACATAATTTTCCACCATATTATGAAGAGAGAGACATTAGTATGGAACTGTTTTACCATGTAGCATACTACCCTGAAGTACTGGATGCCATAGATTGTACTCATGTGCACATTAAGGTACCACCTGGTGAACAGGGTAGATTCTACATTGACTGCAAGGGATACCACTCCGTCAACTGCCACGTCATGAGTAATGCCCAAGGAATTATCTGGAATGTGTGTGCTGACAACCCTGGCAGTTATCATGACTCCCATATCTGGCACACATCACAGCTGTACCAGATGTTTGCTAGAGGGAACATCCCACAGGGCCATTTACTGGGGAATGCTGACTATGGCCTAGAACCATTGCTGATGACACCCATCAGAAGTCCATACACACCCATGGAAGAATGCCATAATGAGGCACAGGCAAAAACTAGAAACATCATTGAGCATGTGTTTGGGTTTCTGAAGTTATGGTTGCAGTGCCTAGATATATCCAGTGAGCATGTACATAAATATTCAGAGTATGTGATATGCTCCATAATCTGATCCCGTGGAAACAGCTGGAGCAGGATTAGCAAGAGGAAGGAGCACACATCCATCTCCAATGCCTAGGTCAACACAGCCACAATCAGTGAAGGACTCAGAGAAGGAACTCCAAGCTGCTGTCCCTGTAGGCAGACGTAGGCATGCTTAGTATGACCTTACTTTTGACTAAGACACAATGCATAGCATAGCACATTTGCTGACCACCTAGGGACCTAATACCATTTTCCTACTCACATAGATATAGTAAAATTGATGCCAGGCAACTCACACAACCTTTATCTCCCCAAGTATTGGTATTGGTTATATACTGCTTGAATCAGACAGAGTCAGGCCTGAACTAAAGGTGTGTCAACTGCTGCATTTGCAAGTTAAGCCCTGAATCTAGAGTGTATTCTTTAATAATATTATGGCATATTTTTATATTTCCTACCTTTGTACAGTAAGCAAGCAAGTAAGTAGTGCTGGACTTGTACAGAAAGTACTTTAACATGTGACACCAGACACCTTTATTACTTATATTTGTCCATTAGTAATTAGCAGACCTCAGGCATGAAAGAGCACACAGTCATACCTCTAAAGAATTCTGATGTTCCCTGCATGGCCTCAGTTTAGCACCATACTTTTGTACTGGTAAGGTATTGAATACAGAAATTATTGGAAATTATTGGCTTTATTGGAAAGGCTCACCCAGACTCTGCTACCCTTTGCTGTGAGGGAAAGTTTGGTTTGCTTTTTATTTCTTGCAGGCTTTATTGGAAAGGCTCACCCAGACTCTGCTACACTTTGCTGTGAGGGAAAGGTTGGTTTGCTTTTTATTTGTTGTATTTTGTATTGATTTATTGCCTTTTTATATTTTGAGTGCTGTAATTTGTTTTCTTTACCTTGTGTTTTGCTTGTGTTCTGCTTTTAACTGCATATTAAGACTTCAAAAGACCCCATAGCTCTGTCTCTTGTGAGTCAGGCAGAAAATTTTCCCCACCTTCTCACTGTTGTGTATTTAAATACCACTGTCTTTCTAGTTGCCTGCCTCTTATGTTAATTTGACCATATATCTCATTTCATCTCTGCTTTCACTGGCTTGTGTGAGTAAGCACAAAATTATCATTTTGTGAAATCACCACCTTTCAACTATTTAAATTTACTGGCCATTCTAACGTATTCCATAGTACAGGAATACAAAAGTGATCACCCCCTTTCAATCTATCTTCCTGTTTTAAAAATAGTGACTCTCCGCTAAAACTTAACTTTTTAGACAGGTAAAACTTAAGTTACCTACTTTCACATCTAACATCTCTAGTGCACACTGCAGTGTTTAGGATAAACCATTTTTTTCATCTTACCTTTAAGCATTCCTGTGACTAGCACTTGCTCTAATCCCTGCTGGAAAGCACTAGGAAACTTTAAACTGATACAAGCACTCAACTCTCATTAATAAGGAGAAATTAATCATAGGCACTAAACAGCCTATAATTGCAAAGTACCTTGCTAAGATAAGAGAAAACAGCTCCTGTACTTTTCAAAAAAAAGCACCAAATCAGGCATGTCCAAGGGTCAGCTTCCATTGATTTCTCTTGTCCACCTGGTGAATCTGGGCATACTGGGGCAATGCAGCAATTGCCTCATTTACACAGACAACCCTCTTCTCCTACAACCCAGCACTACAACCTGTGAGAGATGCACTTATATAGCCAAACTGGAAGCAAAGCTCTCTCCACCCAAGATTGTGCTAGACAGTCAAGAGGAGAAGGTTAACACCTGCACTACACCTCAAGCAACACATAGCCCATCTAAACTCACACCACCACCCACACATAGCAACACTAAATTCACATATGCGGAGGACCTTAACTGTAGCCTGCATAAGCAACAAGGACCTCCAAAGCTGAAACGCAAACACCAGTCACAACCAAAGTGTCACATAGCTCACAACACCAGTGTGTCATCCAGCAACAGCCCCTAAGGCAAGCCAATGTATCTAACAGTTTAGTTATAGGTGACTCTATAGTCAGGCACACTGATGTCCCACTCACCAGGCTGAACAAAGAGAAAATTACAGTGAGCTTCCTGTCGGGTGCCAGGATCCGCCACATAACTCATGCACTCAAGTCACTCCACAAGTACAAATATGACTCTACAATTGTCCATGTTGGAGTGAATGACTTGAGACGTACCTCCCTGGACTACATCAGAAGAGACATGGAAGAACTCCTGGATCATGTGGCCCAGGCAGATATGACCCTAGCCCTGAGTAGCATCCTGCCTTCACCCAGAATGATACCACAATATAAGGACAAAATGATTGACTTAAACAATTGGCTTAGCTTCTGGTGTCATTCAAAGGGGTTCCAGTATCTGTCTGCCTAAGCTGACATGATCAACAGACCACAATGCTTTGCCAGAGATGGTCTACACCTTTCACCCCTGGGATTCAGGTTACTGGCAAAGGCTCTTGCCACCTTTATAGTGCCTTTTTTAGGCAAAGTTCAAAGGACAAAACCACCACCATAATGGGTACAAGTATGCAAAATGTGAAGGTAATGCTACTCAATGCTAGAAGTCTAAGCCTCAAAATGCACTCTGTCGAGGTACTCCTAAAAATGGAGAACATTGATATCTGTGCAGTAACTGAGCCCTAATTCATGGCTCTAGAGAGCACCCCTGCAATACCAGGCTACAACTCTTAACACACTTTTCGGCCACCAAACCAGGATTGAAACACTAAAGGTGGAGAAGTGTCCATATTCACCAAGGATATTTTATACCACCAGGTTAGTTGCCCAACACAATGCGTCTGAAATTCTCCAGGTGAAACTAACACTAGGTAAGACTGCAATCCAAATTGTAGCTTGCTACAGATCCTCCACCATGCCCCACAATTCTCACTACACATTTCTAAACATACTGGAAAATATTAATATACAACCAAACACCCTAATACTGGGTGATTTCAACTACCCTGCTATTAACTGGGAAAACTACTCGTGTACCAGCACCTTTGCCCAACTGTTCTTGGAATTCATAAATTCCAATGCCCTGGATCAACTAATCCATAGTCCCACCAGGGGCTCCAATATCATAGACCTGGTCATTACCAACATAGGAAATCGATGCTCCACACCTATGGTCACCCCCTCGCTGGTCAGGTCAGACCATAAGCTAATCACTCTTAACATGCACATCCCACCCCCCAGTAAGGAAACCTCCAAAAACAACTTCTCCAAAGCCAACTTCATGCTACTCAAGTCAGAAGTTACAAAATTCATGACACTCATGCAGACGGGAACTGAAAGTTCGACTGCTAAGTCCTACACTAAGGCACTGTATGAGCACATCCACTCATGCATGAATCGTGCCATCACAAATAGAACCAAGATGCTCTCCTCCAAAAAAAGGAAGCCAATCTGGTGGTCCCCTGCCATAAACAAACTTTACAACAAAAGGAAGAAACTGTTGCAGAAAAGAAGAAAATCCCAGGATGCAAAAAACTCCCTTACCAGCCTCAATAAGAATCTAAGATCCCTCAAAAAATCCTCCAAAGCTTGTTACAAAAATAAAATTGCCAAAGAGTCCAAAGACACCCACAAGGCATTTTATAACTATGTCAAGAATCTAAATGGCAATGCTCAGATCTGCTCTGAGCTACAACAGAATGGCATTAAATATACTGATCCCAAGGATATTGTCAATATCCGGGCAGATCGATTCAGTGCCAACTTCACCCCCCCTCTCACCCCCTAAATGGCCCATCTCAATACCGGAAGATTTCCAAATTCTGGTAATAACAGCCACACAGGTAAAAAATGCACTCTCCAAAGCTAAGAATACAGCATCCATGGGACCAAATGACATCCCGGGCTGTATACTACATGAACTACAAAATGAAATGGCACCTCACCTAAGTGTTATGTTTAATCACACCCTCACCTCAGGCTTCATGCCCACTGAGTGGCGCACAGCTACAGTTATCCAACTCCACAAGGGGGGATCCACCTTGGATCCCGGAAACTACCGCCCCATCAGTCTGACAAGCCTGATCTGCAAGGTCATGGAACGTATTATCATGGAACTTATAAACAAAGACATTGGCAACCTTAAAACATTAGACCCCACCCAGTTTGGGTTCATGAAGGGCCAATCTTGCCTCCTGAACCTGATTGACTTCTTTGAATCAGTCTCCAGAGCCCTGGATGAAGGTAAGGCAGTCCACATAGCCTATCTGGACCTTGCCAAGGCCTTTGACACCATACTCCACTCTGGAATCATAGATAAACTTAATCCCTATGTCACTCGATGGGTTGCCAACTTGCTTACTGACAGAACCCACACTGTAAAAGTAGCTGACTCCAAATCCATCTCCAGACATGTGACAAGAGGAGTACCTCAGGGTTCAGTCCTGGGACCGCTCTTGTTTGGCATCTACTTCTCTGAAGTACAGGCCAACACTAAGGGACTCTGGCTAACAAAGTTTGCAGATGACTGCAAACTGGGAGCCATTATTGAATCCCCAAATGATGTCGATACTCTACAAAAGGGCCTTACAGAAACAGATGCTTGGTGCCAGAGTCATGGGCTCAAGCTCAATGCCAATAAATGTATAGTTATCCCCTTTGGGAAAAAACATGTACCCATGAATTGCCACATAGGTGGCAGTACACTAAACACAGAAAGTGTGATAAGAGACTTAGGGACACAGGTGGACAGTGGTCTCACCTTCAATAACCATATTGCCACAGCAGTCAGGAAATCCTTTTATGTGGCACACCTCATCATTAAGGGCTTTTCATCGAGAAAAAAAGAGGTCATTGTCCTACTGTACTCATCCCTCATTAGACCCATTATAAAATACAACGCCCCATTTGGTATGTACCTCCTAAGACATCTGCAACAACTGGAAAGGCCGCAGAAATACCTCACTAAAAGAATCACAGGCCTAAAGCAGATGCCCTATGCTGACCACCTTAAAAAAACTCCAGCTATACTCTGTCGCATATCGTCTACTCCAAGGCAATCTCTGCTTAACATACAAGGCCATGTCAAACCCAGAGCTGTTGGACATGCTACACTTAAAGAAATCCCTATCCCTCAGAGCCACATGCTCCAGGGATCTAAACCTTGTCATCACATTAAACAAAACATGCTGGAGGGATAGGTTCCTGACTCAGAGTCTCCCCAGACTCTGGAATAGACTGCCTATACATGTCAAGCAGATCATCTCTTTGGCCCTCTTCAAAAAGAACCTTGATGACTGGATGGAAAAAAGGAAATTCACCCCAGGGATCATGTCAGTCACCCTGCTAGACAGGGGTTGTCATGGCTAGGCTTGTATAGGCCATAGGGCCAATAGCCTAGTACCAACCTATGAACCGATTAGAAAGTGATGATACACATTGCAGTTTAAGACTTCAGATTAGTTTGTGTCATAGTAGTAATTGAGCTTTGCCCTCCTCCAATAGAAGAGTGTCCATTTGTTCCAGCCATAAGAGTAACTCAGCTATGCTACCCCCAAAAGAATAGTATGTGCCATCCAACATGGACTTATCATATTATTCCCAGTTAACATCCTCTCACATATTAAGGCCAATGGTATAGAATGGCTTACACACTACATGTGTTAGATGACTGATGAATGATCAAGAAACACAGAACGGTAACACAGAGTTGTATATTTGTAAGCATAATTGTGACAGGTCATGTAATCACTAACTGCTCTGTGATCAAATATAGTAAAGAGAATTAATCGTACAAATTACAGCTAATGGTTTTATAGCAGTGTACATTCTGATGCAGTTGGCTGTGTGAAGAATGACTTTCCATTTTGTTGATGCAAAGCTGTTTGTGTGGCCAAGAGAACTAAGGCATGCCTCCTGTTTTCTGAAGCTGTATTGGTATGAGGGCTCAAATCCTGATATATGTAGAAATTGGTGATGTGTACTTTCAAGTTTTACTGTGCTTATGTGTTTCTTAGTTTTAGTCTTTTATTATTTGTCTTCTTTTAATTCCAGTTTTGCGCGATGTGCCAAGTCCCAAAAAAAAAACATCTGATTAAGCTTATCTTGTTTGTGTGATGTGCAACATTGCAGAAACAGGAGAAAACTAGATTTCCTAGAAAGCAGGCACCAAAAATAGAACATGGATACTTTCAATTAATGCTTTTAGCCATCAAGAAAAGCCAGCCTGGAGTTTGGATGGGACCAAGGTATAGTGGTAAGCACTAGCAATGCACCTCACATGTTTGCACTCCTTTCCTGTGCACAAACAGGCCTAGCTCTCATGCATGTACACTTTGATAACCATTGTGCAGATCCAAATACTCACTGTGTTATGGAATTGCATATATATTTTATTATTGCTGTTTATTGTCCAGTTCCTTTGTATAACATAAAACTACATGTGGAAACATTGAAAACGAAGGGGATAATATGATTGATATGATAGATATGATAGATATGATATGATAGATATGATATGATAGATATGATAAGATATGATATGATAGATATGATATGATATGACAGATTTGATGTGATATGATAGATTTGATATAATATGGTATGATATATGTTAGGACAATGATAATAATAATAATAATAATAATAATAATAATAATAATATACATTATTTACAATACATCAATTTGTTTCCCCCTGGGGTCTCATTTCTTTTTCCACACATATATCAACCACAATACAAAGTGTTATGCATAATGTTGTGTGCTCACTCATGGGCAGGATCACGCGGGGTGCTCACAGCCTTGCTCAGCAAAATTCAAACAGTCACGTATGCTCAGTTAGCGTACTTGTGTTGTTACACAGCTAAGCCTCCAAACAGTCTACTGCTATTAGGCTACTAGCCTCAGATGACACTATGAAGCAATGTACCTATCCAGGCTTCCGAAACTTTTGTCTCTCACATAGCCTGTCAGTGTTATCTATAATAAATTCAACTGCAGTCCTGACCAAGTCAGACTTGTGCCATGGTTTGTGTGATAAGTATTAAGTTCTGTAGTCTGTGTAATTAGAGAAGTAGGAGTTCTATTCTCACTGCAGTTATGTGTGTGTGTTAACACAGCAGAGCAGAAGTATGTATCCCACAGTTTCCTCTCCCATGACATGGCTTGCCAGTTTTTTGAGACTTGCACAAGCCTACGCATCCATTCCATGCAGGCCTCCCAACCACTTGTCTCCCACATGGCCTGTTGATGTTATCTACTATAAGTTCAATTGCAGTCCTGACCAAATGAGACTTGTGCTATGGTGTGTGTGTGATAAGTACTTTGTTTTGTAGTTTGTGCAGATAGGTAGGGGTTCTATTCTCACTGCAGTCAAATGGGGGGTTGGTTTGTGTCTGTGTGTGAATTTTTGCTGGACTTTACAGTGAGCCTTTTACAGCAGCCGGTAGGACACTTTTATCTGTCCTCAACAGACACTGCTGATGCCATCATCTATAAATTGTTCTCTGACACACAGCACACAAAGCAATCCTGATTTGAGCTGTGGCACTTGCATTAAATACTGTGTTCTGTAGTGTGTGCATTTAGATATGTAGATGTGTCTGAGCTGTTGCTGGACTTTACCATGAGCCTTTTATAGCAGTTTGTGGGACACTATTATCTTGTCCTCAACAGACACTGCTGATGTCATAATCTATAAAGTGTTGTTTGACACACTCCATGTCTGAATTGAGCTGTGGTGCTTGTGTTAAGTACTGTGTTCTGTAGAGAGAATACTTAAATAGGTGCTATTATCAATGCAGTCAAATGTATATATGTGTGTGTGTGTGTGTGTGTGTGTGTGTGTGTGTGTGTGTGTGTGTGTGTGTGTGTGTGTGTGAGCTGTTGCTGAACTTTACAGTGAACATTTTACAGCAGTCTGTGGATCACTGTTATCTTGTCCTCAGAAGACATTGCTGATGTCATCATCTATAAAGTGCTGTCTAACAGGCTCCACACTGGACTTGAGCCATGGCACTTGTGTTAAGTAGTGTGTTCTGCAGTGTGTCTGCTTAAATAGGTAGAGGTTCTATTCTCACTGCAATTAAATGGGGGTTGGTTTGTGTGTGTATGAGCTGTTGCTTGCAATCAGCCCTTTACAGCAGACTGTGGGATACCGTTAAATTGTCCTGGGCAGACACATGTATGTTCTTACTAGGTTATACAGTACACAAATGAAGCTGCTGTCTACAAATACAAAAGTAGAATGCAGAACTGCAAGACCACCATCCTCAGCCTAAACAAGCAAATAAGACTTGTGCAATCTCTAACCCCACCCTTATTTTCTCTTTTTCCCCCAGAGCACTGCAGGGTAGGGTTGACCTAGGCGATCCACCTGTCCCCATTACACTGGCTGGCTATGGCACCAAGGCCCAGCATGTCTGAGCTGCTACTTAGTAGCACCCCTTGTACTACCCTTGCACTAGCTGGCCCCTCAGGTACTTGTGTCCCAGAGGACAGCCCTATGGTTCCCTATGGGAGCAGTGGCAGAGGAGATGATTCATCACCAGAAAAGATCTCCTGGGGATGGTGCATAGGATTGAGCACCACACTGTGACTGCATGCCTACACCACATGGAGACACTGCTCTCCATCATTGTACTAAATAACACAAGGAGACTCAGATGTCAGACACTGCAGTCATTGGTCCAGTGAGGTGACAGTGATGACAGTCCATGGGATGAAGACTCAATTCTCACTGTCACACAGCTTGACATCCATGGGTTTGTAAGGTCCGCACCCTTACTCCAACCATGGTGTTCACCCAATGTTGTGTTCTTCATTGTTCCTGTCTCTTGTCTTGCATGTCCTGTCTGTCAGAAATTGCTCCCTCACCTTTCCAAATTGCCTGCCTCAGACATGCCTGTGTCCCTTCCCCAACATTCCTCTCTCTCTTTAAAAAAATAGGGCAGCTGCCCCCCCAAAATAAATAAGATAAATAAATAAATGTTAGATGCATAGCTCTCCATGTCGCCCACATGTCTACTTTCCACATTTGATTAGGTCCAAATTGCTGTACAATGATTACATTTTTATCAGCTCTCTCTCTCTGGAGGTGACAGTCCAAATTCCGCTAATCCTCTTTACATATGATCAGTTTTTCAGGGCACATTCTCAGTATACATTGTATATTCACAATTTATACATGTGCTGCCAACCCCACCAAGCAATAAAACCTGGAGGCTAAGTATTTTTTGCACACATATATCAGCCACTTTCAAAGTGTAAAATATAATGCTGTGTGCTCCCTCATGGACAGGGCCAGTCAATGGTGCTGACAACCTTGCTCTGCTAAACTCAAACATTCAATTATGCTCAATAAGGGTACTTATGCTTTTTTTTATAAAGATAATCTTATACACACCTAAGACACACTGTACAGTTACAGTACTGGCCTCATATGAACCTATGAATCTGTGCCTATGCAGGCCTCACAACCTGTTGTTCCCCACATGGCCTGCTGATGTCATCTACCATAAGTTCAACTGCAGCCATGTTAAAGTTAGACTTGTGCCATCACTTGTGTAAAGTGCTGAGTTCTATAGTCTGTATACTTAGATAGGTAGGGGTTCCGTTCTAACTACAGTCAGCTGGGTGTGTGTCTCTACTCTCAGCAGAGTAGATGTGGTATCCAACACTTACTTATCCAATGGCATCACTTGCTAATCTTTTCATACTTGCAGAAGCCTACACATCCATTTCATGCAGCTCTCCCAACCTCTTGTCTCCCACATGATTGATCTGCAGACATGTACAAGTCAGACATGTGCCATGGCACTTGCATATAGTTCTGTAGTCTGAGCACTTAGAAAGCTAGTGGCGCTGTTCTCACTGCAGTCAATTGTGTGTGGGTGTGGCAGATGTTACTTGACATTACAAAGATGCTTTTATGCTAGCATGTGGGACACTTTTGTCACTATATGCTCAACAGACAATGCTAATGTAATAAGCTATATCTGATATCTGATTATTGCTTATACAACCATCCCACCAGGCCAGAATCAGACACTGTCCTGGGACCCAGGCAGATGCCACCTTAAGTTCTTTGGAAGTTACTATGTAGAGGATTGGTGACAGGTATGCTTTGGGGACCAGAGAACGCCTGGTGGGGATGGAGGGTGAAGTTTGCCCCAAACTGTTTGATAGAAGGCTGGTGATGTCCTCAGAGTCAGTATGAGTGGTACTATCCACTACTAGTTGGTCACAAAGCTTGACCTTCACTTTTAGATGTCTGACATAGCTAAAGAATGCCTCTTGATTATCTTTAGGTAGTGATGCTACTTTAGGTTTGTACGTCACTTTAGAGGACTTTTCAAGATAGCTAATTTCCCTCTTGAAGCTGTGGAGGGTGTCCTTCCTCTGCTGAGTAAGTTCCCTCTTGTTCTTAGACATTACTTTCTTCCACTTGTTTTCTGTGAGGAATTTGTTTTGATCTGTTCATGTTCTGCTGACTCTATACATTTGTATAGCTGTTTATACAGGTCATTTGTGTATACCTCTGTATAGCAGTCATTGTTGACAGTAGTAGCAGGGGGGGTTGCAACTCTTTATGGCATTGGTTAGGACCCTATAGTTTGCTTTGAAGAATGTTTCATCCTTTCTGTCCTTCAGGGGGTGTCAGGTATGATTTTGAATGTGAACAAGACTGACTCTTGATCTGAACTGCCCAGGAAGGCCATCACACAGGGGTCAGTGCAGAGAACCACTATGTTTGTCAATATTAAGTCTAGGGCATTCAACCCCCTTGTGGAGGTGCAGACTGTCTGTTACACAGCATGTGTATTAACATAAACCAGGAACCTTAGAGTGAGTGTGTTTGTGCACATATATAACTCCAAATAAATGGAAAAATAGTTGAAATTACACATGACCAGGGCAATTAACTGGCTGGTGAGTGACTCAGTTTAGTCCAAGTAGGCAGACTGATCCTTGTGGTTCATGGTGGGGGACCTGTAGTTATCAATGATATGGAATGGGGGTTTATATGCAGTTAGTTGGACTCGGAGTAGCTCTACAGAGTCATACTCTTTGACCAGTCTTGCAGTGTATTTGTCTTTAATGAAGATGTATACACCTTCACTTTTGGTTCTTTCATGTTCATTTTGATGTGTGAATGTGTGGAAGGCATTGCACCTCTGCATTGCTAGGGTGCTCTCTGTGGCCTTGAACCACATATGTGTGACTGCACCAACAAAGGCATTTTACAAGGTAAGCACTTCTTCCAGTGAGTCCAGTTTCTGATTTACATTCCTTGCATTAAGCAGTATAACCTTCAGCTTGTCTCTGGTGGATTCCTTTATGTTGGGAACTTTACTTCTGACATTGCCTAAAAAGGCCACTATGAGGGAAGCAAGCACCTTCATATAGTAAAGTGAGGTACATCACCAGTCATTCACTGCAACATGGACTATGACAAAGTCATAATGGTACTTGTTGAGAGATTTGAGTGCATGCATGGTCTGATGGACCCCGACACCCAACAGGCAGCTGACTGTGACCTTCTCCTTATCCTGCCTGGCGAGGCAGACATCTGTGTGTTTCACTATGGAGTCATTTATGAGCAAGACATTTGTTTTTGAGGTGTTTTTCCCTACGGACTTATTGGCTGAGACACTGGTGTGTCTATTATTACGTGTAGTGGATTATGTTGGGTCTGCACTGTGTGCAGTAGGTTTGCACCTGAGAGGTCTCAAATCATTAGTTAGGTTTCTAGCGAGTACATCAGAATTTGTGGGTTATGTGTTGTGAACTTATGTACAACAGGTGAATTGTGTGTGCTGACAACATGTTTGACATCTGGTTTGTTGTTATGTGAGAGAATTGATTCCAAATTCATAGTATAGATACAGCTCTTACATGGTGCACTACATTATTATAACAGTAACTGGTTGTCAGTATACATGAGGCAATTGCCCTGTTGCCTCAGAATGCCCATGTACATCAGGCTGCCTGGATAAATGGTGGGAAACTGTTTGTCAGTTATGAAAGGTAATTACTGTAGTCGGGAGTGGGCTAGATGGACCAGGTTTTGGTGTAGAACTAACACAATGTGTCTAGTCTGTGGATTGCTAGGTTTACAAAAATGTATCAATATTTCACAATGCACACCTGCCTTGCTCACAGGGCAGCAGTGCAAACAATGAACAGCTATGGTTAACTGAGTGCAAACACCCAAAAACAAAACTATTTACAACACTATTTTAAACAAGTAAAACAAAGGAAAGGCCAACAGTGAGCCTTATTCTAGCAAGGCCGAAAGCAGACTGGGTCTTGGCTGCACAGTTCTGCCACAAGAAGGCTGGTTATAGTGCTCCAATGATATCAAACCTATGCTATCTATATATATATATATATATATATATATATATATATATATATAAAGCAGAAGTCCTAGAAATCCAAATTGCAGAAAATCACAATTACAACAAAAGAACAAACATTTTAAATAAAGCAGCAATCCAACAGAATACTCCAAGAGTGTAGATAATAAAAACCTTCCTAGTATGAAATAAGTGGTCTAGAACACATGTGCTTAAACCAGAACTAAGATTTTCAGAATAAAAGACACAATAAGCCTTCAACCAGCAATTCCCAGCTTAGAAGGGGTCTATATTATAAGCACGAAAACCCTAAACCGCAAACGCTTACATGAGCTAAAATGCCAGTAATCAAAGTTGCTATTGTGGTGGGCTGTGCCCCCCACATCCACCGCTAACTATATATTCTAGCTCTGAGGTCACACTACAGTTAGGAAAGGGCAAATATCCCACTCCTCACTGTAACACAACCCCGCAATCACACTTTCAATTCCCAGCATTTTCGCTCATGTGAGCATTCGTGGTTTAGGTTTTTGTGCTTATAATATAGACCCACTTAGAAGAGCAGAGGCTATCCTCTCCTGCCACCAGAGTGTAAACTACAAACCTCTGTAATGTAAGACAACTTGCCTGAAGCCCAAGTGCTTAAAACAAAAGTAATACACTTAGAATCACAGTTACAATGTAATGCAATATCAGACAGATGACAGTGACATGTCTGTTAATCTACCCACATACATCATGTCATGGTTAGTAGCTCCTGTGCTTCCTTGATGAGAAAGCCCTGTGGTCTGCCAGCTGCTGGATGTGTCTGGTGAGCTTCCTGCAAAAGAAAGCATTATACTGCATTAGTATTCTGATTAGTTTGATTACAGTGCTGTCATACATCCCTGAGATCTGCATGTGATGATGTGTCTTATGATGTGCACCATACAACCCTTACAAGAGAATACACTAGAAGGTACTGTCATGGTGATGCTCTCCACTGTATCATTTGGTAAAGCTTTATAACTGACAGGTACAATTATTAGTTCAACAACAAAAATGCAGATATACTAGGCACTAATGTAGATATGCTCCCTGTGCATCAGACACAAAGTGTTTGTATCCCTGAAACCAAAAGAGAGAAAACAAGGATATGACACAGGTATCACCACTTGCACAGGGTGCTGGGGGGGGGGGGCAGGAAGCCTAGCCTGACAAAAAATGTCAGTGAGTGTGTATGACAGCAAAAGTTAAACAGGCAGGCTGTATCTGTGACTGTAGGGGTCCTCCATGTGAATGTGGTATATGAGAGTCTGCATGAACACAGCCAAGCTCAGTGCTAGCTCTATATCTTAGTATGCTGGACAGTTGTGAGACATGCATGGTATAGGTAGCAGTTCATCACTGTTGCCCCCAACCAAGGGAGGTAACTCTGCAAAGAGTTGCACTGGCACATCCATGCCCAATGTCAGATGCAGTGCTGTTACCAGATCATGACCAATGTCTGCTGGGCATGTTCACTTCATGGGAACACCCAAAACCATGACCCTATGGCATGCCACATCTACATGTGGACAGCACACTCCCAAATGGACCAGCAGAAGTATGGCCACTACGGAAGATTGATCAGGAATGGCCACATTGACTCTCAGCAGATGTGGTTGACCTATGCCCACAAAGATGCCATTCCCCTCCCAGCAGATGTTACTTCACAGACTCTGCTCATTCCATGACAGGCACCCCTCTTTTCAAAGTGTCATTCTTCTCATTCATCTAATCCAGGGAATTGGTGTGGAGGCAGTCATGCACATCATATTGTGCCACAACCACAACCCTGAGCATTTTTGGAGCACCCTTCCAAACATGCCTGTGTCTAAATGATGGCCCTAAACATATGTTGAGTGACAGGGGAAGAAATACCTGCACCAGGTGGAGGAGGGACAGCAGGCCCCCTCTAAACACTCCTATTAACCCTCCTGCATGGCATCTCACCAACACTTTGATTATGGCCAGTCTCAACAGGCATCAAGGCAGCAGTAGCCACACTTCCCTGCTCAATGTCATCGGCCTCCATCTGTCCTACATCTGTGGGTTCAATGGACTGGATAGGCATAGTTCTACTGACTGTGTCTGGTGAAAAAGAAAGAAGTGGCTGGATGTCAACTCCATGTCAGATTCAACCTGTGCACCCCCCCAACTGTGCTTCAGTTTTGTCACCATCATCATCAGTGTCTGATGAGACATTTGACATCAGGTGGCGCAGGGCCCACACTCCCACTGTCATGATTGTCTGTGATAAAAAGGGAGAATCACAGGCATACATTAATACCTACACTACTATGGTGGAATATATGCTAAACAGCTAACAGTGCTACCACTATTACAGGCAGTACAGTAATATACACAACAGGCCTAACATGACACATTAGATTACTAACAATTGATCTGCAGTACTGAAATAACTTGATTTGGCTTACCACCTGCAAGAGGCCTATGGTGCTGGATTCTTGATGGTCCTAGAAGAAGTTAAGCAAGAGGTAATGCCAACATCATCACATATAACGGCAAGACAGGAGGTACTTCATGTACTTCTCTCAATTAGCATGATGTTTTACTTTAACAAACAGTTCCAAACTGAGCTTATCAATGCACTAATATTTAACCCCCCCAAAAAAAAAAAAAAAAAAAACACAAGTGACACAGAAGTAACTTTTATTTCAATTGATTTACTATACAACAATACTTAACTGGTCATATAGCAAAGCCTTTCTGGAAGCTCATCCTGGGACTGAGAAGGAGTTGCACCCACATCAAGTATATATTGAGGACCACTCTGCTGCATTATGCAGGTAAAAAAATGACAGCATACCTGCTGCAGTTCAATACTCCTCTGTAAATATAGCTTGGAAAATAGTTTGCTTTTTTGAACATGTAGAAGTATCCTCATCATCAGTTTGGCTAGCTACACATTTGCCTTTTTATAATGGAGTAGATTATTAATGGACTGCACCTGTTGAGGCTGTGTCCAGAGATGCTAATTACAGCATAAGAAGCTGGATTACATGCCAATCAGCCAATTTGGTGGAGCTATTCACAAAGTCATAAAGCAACCATTTATACTCCATGATGTTTTTTCCTGTAGATTTCAAAAGTAGCAGAGCGTAGACGCAGAAAGTCTACACAGACAGAATGTTAGGAGCTGTTGCTGTTGCTTAACTCCATTTGTATGTGTTAAAGACTACAGACAATGCTGCTGCCAATCGGCCTAGACCGAGGCAGAGAAGAGTTTTCAGGCCACATTTAAGTTATCAGAACATACAAGACATGGACATTGTAGAGTGCTACAGAGTAGACAGGGGCAAAATACAGAAACCCTGTGACCTCTGTTGGCTTCAACTCAGAGCCACAGCCTTTAACTCCACGTGTATTGGCTGTGTATTGCTTGCATCACAGTCAGCCCTGAACTAACACTGTGTCAACTTCTGCATTTACAAGGTAAGTCCAGAACATGCACTGTACATGCACTGTATTGTATCATAATGTTATGACATGTCCTTGTATTTCATCACTTTGTGCAGTAAACAACTACAAGATGGGAGATTTGTACAGAAATTAATGTTGCATGTGACAGCAGAGACTTGCTTGACTTGTATGTCTCCATTAGCAAATAGTAGGCCTCAGGCCTCAAAGATCACACATTAATACCTCCCCAAAGTAATGATGATCACTGCATGCCCTCACCCTCCGTTTAAAAACATACATTTGAAATGGGAAATCATAACAGTGAAGTTTGAAAGTAATGAAACACATAGCAGTTTCCAGCTTTGCCCCCCTCACAAGATCAAAGCACCAGGATGCAAAACAAGGAAAGTAACAATAGCAACACAGTCTTGTTTGTGCTATAGCAGTAGCTCAGCCTGGGTCCACCCTCCCCAAGAAGGAACATTATACCCTTGCATGTTCCATGACAGGAAACCACCTTTGTGTCCCACCCCCAAAACAGCAGTCTATGCTTGTTTGTGGCATTCAACATTTCATTAATTTGATAGCAACTGCATATCATATAGTTCCCAGTGAATATCCTCACATGTTTTAAGGTAAATGATATAGAATAGCTTACACACTGCATGCCTCTGAGTACTGGTCAGATAAGTGATAAATGACCAAGAAACACAGAAATGTAGGACACAGCTGTATATTTGCAAGGAATAATCATAGCAGGGTGTGTGATCAGTAAGTGCACTACATCGAAATATATTACTTAGAATACATTTACAAGTATCAGGTCATGCCTTTATATCAGTGTGCATTTTATTGTACTTGGCTGTATGAGGAATTATGTCATGAATTTGCTGTTAAGGTTATTTTTGGGAAAAGATGGATAAGTCCCCCCTCCTGTTTCTGTGACAGTACATTGCAGTGAGAGTTTGGATCCAAACCTATGTAGTCATATCTCATGAGTATTAACAGTTTCTACTGTGTATGTCATAGATTTATTGTCTGCATTTCAACAAATTCTCAATTTTTTATACTTTTTTAGGCAACTGATTTGTTTGCGCATAAATCATCAGTGCACAAACCAGACAAATTGGCCACTCATGTAGCAGAAAAGACCCAGGCAGCTACACACATACACCAGATGCATTCAATTAATACTATTGGCCATTGTGCAAACACATTTCCCGGCAGCTTGCACTATCAAGCAACTTGTTTGTGCGATGGTAAGCGATATGCAGCACTTTCAAATGTTGGAAATATAAAAAGTGTGCACTCCCAGTAAGCATGATACCTGCAATTGGTGGGAAAACATAATTCTACATTGGTCTTGATCTGTGATAGGTTTGGCTGGCACTCATGGAGAGTTTTTGAGATTCCGTGCTCAAAGATGGGGTGTCCAGGAGTCCAAAGTGTTTGTTGGACTCCTAGTCAATGAGCATGGGCCTAGGCTGTTGCAGAGGGACTATTGTGGCTAAGATTAAAAGGCAGAGGCATGGAATACTCTGTCCCAGGCTCTGACCAGTGCTACCAGTATCCCCCACACTGGTGAACAATGTAGGAGCCACTACAGAGACCTCAGGATGAGGAAGAGGGATACCCTCAACCATTGGACTGAGGAATGTAGGACTGGGGGCACCCCACATATGTGTAAGTATTACTTACAGAGAATACTTGTCAGAGTTAAAAGCTGGATATAGTTTGGATTGGTATGCTTAATGGTATTCTGTTGTCCTCTGTTTTTTACACAGCAGTCAAAGATGGGCACTGAATGTGCGAAGTCATGCCATTAGATTGGCATGGATGCGAGATGCATATGGTATCTATGCATCCTAACACTGGGGTTATTTTAGCATTAAAAGTTATGATACATTTATTTGTTACTTATACAGTTGTATCAAATTGAGAATTCATTTTTTAACTGTAATAAGGAAGCATGCATACATTACTCTGGAGAGAAAATAACAGTTCATTATTATAAAGTAATCATAGGTTGTGACTTCAAAATCCACATTTCTTAAATATATTAAATATATTAAATATGTTAAAGTTTCACCAATATTGCAGTGTAACATCAGAGCTGTAAAGCAGGGTCACCACTGGCTTGCTGTAACCTGTAACCAGTATATTTGGACCACGCATATGTGCAATGTATGCACACATCAATGATTGCTTACTGCAATCTGCAGTATATTGTGCATCTGTTAGAAGCTGGGTAGTCTGAACAGAAAACAAACATATTTGTTAGGAGTTTGAAGTGTTAAAAGTAATGGTAACAGAACAGAGTAAAATAATTGTATCAATACTTTGTATATCACATATGAAGTTGCTAATGTTCTCTTTTTTTTCTCACCCCAACCTTTTTCTCTCTTTTCCTTTTTTTTTTTTTTTTTTTTGGGGTACTTTTTTATTTTTTACTTTTCTCCACAGCACAATGGGATATGGCTGCCCCATGGGATCCACCTGCTCCCACTCCACTGGCTAAAGAACTACTGCCAAGCACCCCTGCACTACCAGGGCCCTCAGGTAGTTATGCCCTGGCAGATAGGGCTGTGGCTCCATCTGGGTACAGTGGCGAGGGGGCTAAGTTTATCAGCTATAATTAACTGCAAGGGATGCTGCTTAGGATTGTGCATCTCACTGTCGGTACAAGCCTACGCTGGCTGGAGACACTGATTTTTGTCGTTGTACTAAATAACACAAGGAGATGCAGATGTCAGACACTGCAGCTGTTGATACAGTGAGGTAACACTGAAGAGAGTCTAATGGGTGAGGACTCATTCTCACTGTCACCCAACTTCACGTCCATGGGTTCAGAATATCCCCACCCATACCCCAACCATGGTGGTCACCCACCTCATGTGTCCTTCAGCATCCCTGTCTCTTGTCTTGTCTGTCTTGTCTGTCTGCAATTACTTTCTCACCTGTCCAGCTTACCTCACCCAGACATTCCTACAACAATCCCCCAACATTCCTCTCTTTTTCTGTCTCTCAATGGGCACGTGTCCCACAAAATAATATATCATCCCATACGTAGGTCTCCATTTCTCACACGTGTCTTCATGACACACATGATTCTGTCCAAATCTCCATACAACTGATTGTGTTGTAGTCACCCTTGTCTCTGGAGGGGACAGTCCAAATTCAGCCACATTTGTATGTTTTATTCTAGAAGAAATGGATAGCTATGGTTCTTTCTTACATCCTTCCTGAACAGTCCTGCCTTGTTTTCACTTTGTGCATTCCCCTGCTTGCACCCAATTTCACCACTTTTCTGTCTTCCCAATTTATTTTCTTTAAAGAAATATTGCATGATGCTGAGCATCATGCATTAAGGAGCAGCTACAGTGAAACCAGTGTTAAGTATTATATAGTTGGATTGGAAACCAGTACCATCTAGCCATATTTTAGACACTCCGTAACAACTATCACACTTCAAAACTTGGATTTACACGTGTCAAATGAATTGATACTGTTAACATACACCTGGATTCGAACCAATCTGCCATCTAAATAAAAAAATACACGTATTACTGCATTAACAGTTGGTACTACAGACTCAGATGATTAGCAGGTGCATTTTAGAGACTGTATAGCAAATGGCAAACCTAACTGCTGTTCTATACACCTGCTAGTTAACTGAATCTCTGGCTGTAGTAATTAATGCACTTAATGCAGTGATAAGTTCCTTTATGAGGAACATGGTTTACTATAGGTAATGCATTAAAGCATTTTGTTAGTAGTGTTACATCATGCACTACTGCTGTAGAAAACTAAATGAGTATCAGACAATAATGCTTTATAAAACATTACAGGTAAATTGTGCAATGCTGCTTCATAGAAACTTATTTATATGGGGAGCAAGCATGGGGAAGTACAAAGGGAATCTTTCCCAAACTGTGTCACTTACTATTGAATGTATTAAATACACCTGCTGCCTAACTGAGTCTGTAGCAGCAAGTGTTACTGCATTTTCCTGGAGACAAATATTACTAGGTTTGAATACAGGTGGACATATTAATTTTACAAGCATGTATGATACTTTAAAAATATAATTTCTTATATTGCTATCTTATACCATTGTTGCACATTGCTCAATATTTCATTAAAAGAAAAGAAATGGGGAAGACAAGAAAGTGGTGAAATGGGGAGCAGGCAGGGGAATGCTCAAAGTGAAAACAAGGCAAGAATGTGTAGGAAGGATGTAGGAAATAACATTAGCTATGCATTTCTTCCAGAATAAAACATACAAATTTGGCTGAATTTGTACTGTCACCCCCAGAGAGAGGGGTGACTACAACACAACCCATTGTATAGAGGACGGTTTAGAGAATTTAAAGGGTCAGGTGTGTCATGATCACGTGTGTGAAATGGAGAGCTATGTATGGGATGATTTTGTATTTATTTAATTATTTTTTTTTTTGTGGGACAGGTGTCCATTTTGTTTAGTTTTTTTTGAGAGAGAGAGGAATGATGGGGGAAGGCTGTAGGAATGCCTGGGTGAGGTAAGTTGGGCAGGTGAAGAAGCAACTGCAGACAGACAGGACAAACAAGACAAGACAAGACACAGGGATGGTGAAAGACACATGAGATGGGTGAATACATTGGATGGGGCAGGGGTGGGAAATCTCATTCCCATGCACATTGAGGTGGTTGACAGTGAGAATCTAGTCCTCACCCAGTGGACTGTCATCATTGTCACCTCACTGCACTGCTAGCTGTAGTGCCCAACATCTGCACCTCCTGTGGGTGCTCTTCACCAGATAAGAGAGAAATCTCTCCATCTGGCATAGGTGTGCACCAACAGCACAGCACACAATCCTATGCACCATGCCTGGCAGTTCATCATGGGTGATAAACTCAACCCCTCAACCACTGTGCATTGAGGCAGCCACAGGCCTGTCATCCGGGGAACTACCTGAGGACTGGGTAGTGCAGGGGTGGCATAGGGAATGCTACTAGATACTGCATCAGATGTGCTGGGCTGAGGTGCTGTAGCCAGTGGAGTGGTGGCAGGTGGATCCTGTGAGATGGTCCTATCCCACTATGTTGTGGGAAAAACAAAAAATAAAAAACTAACACAAAAAAAGAAAGTAATAAACAAAAAGAGAAGAGAGAGAAAGAAAACAGTTGGGGTGGGAGAAAAAAGGGAGAAGATAAGTAACTTCTTATGTGACGTACAAAGCATTGGTACAATTATTTTACTGCATTCTGTTACCTTTACTTTTAAAACTACAAGTTTCTTCCTTACTTTTAAGACTCCCCAGTTTATAACAGACTCACACTATAGTACAGACTCTAGCCAGAAATATTTGATGTGTGCATATATTGCACATATGTGTGTTCCAATTATACAAATTACAAATTACAGAAGGTCATTTGTGCCACTGGTAAAGAGGTATAAAGTTACATTCCAATAATGATGAAAACATAACAGTATTGTGTATTTGGGAAGCGCAGTTTTTGAACCCACAACTGATGACTAAATTAAAATACTGTACTGCTCTTCTATCTTACAGACTTCTGCATGCATACTTTTCCATTTACAGTTTAAAGATGCATGCCAACTGTTATTTGAGAACATGGTACCATTGTCAAAGTCAAAGTAAATTTTATTATCATTTAGAACTATGCACGTGTTGTCTGAATGAAAATTTGTGCATCAACTCAATTTTTGAGACTACAAAGGAAAGTGAAAGAACACATGCAAGTAGAGCAATAAACATAAATAATAAATACAATACTACTCCCTATAGATGCAAGAAAGAGCAGAGACATTTACCAACATTCATATACAAAAAGAATACCCTCCCATGAGTTAAATTAACTACACTATTTAAAGTAATACAAAAATCGCTAGAGATTGAAAAGTGCTTAAGATATTTATCTAATACTTCACTTGAGTGGGTAAAATAATACTGACTATGCTATGAATATGACAAATAAATATTGTACTTACTTGAAATGTAAGTAAATATACTATGTAAGTATATTGCTTTGTGCTACAGACTAAGGCATGCATAGTTTCTTTTATAGCTGTGATATGCATGCTTAGTTTGATACATATGTGTGTTCCAATTATATTGAATACAGATTATAGAAAATCACTTGTGCAACTTGTATAGAGGTATGAAGTTATATTCTGATAATGATGAAAACCTAATGGTATTGTATATTTGGGAAGTGCATTTTTTGAACCCAGAACCAATGACTATGCTAAAATACTGTACTGTTCTTTTGTCTTACAGACTACTGCATGCGTACTGTTCTTTTTAGTTTAGAGATGCATGTCTACTGTTATTTGAGAATATGGTACCATTGCTTTGTACTACAGACTAAGGCATACATAGTTTCTTTTAAAGTTGAGATATGCATGTTCAGTTTGATACGACTCTTAAATATCATCTAAGAAGGCCTTAACTTTTAAAGCTACAAAACTGCTATGCAAATTATTATTATTATTATTATTAAAATACTATTTAGACAGTACTGTTTTGATGCATACATACAACATGCTTTTTGCATCCTTATTAGATGCATGGCATGGGATCAACGGTTAGAGACTCTCTCTTCAGCAAGTTTGGAAAAAAATAGAACAGAACACCATTATGAATAACAGTCTTGACTACATTCAACTTTTAACTTTTACAATTATTCACTGATACTGATACATACAAATCTGTGGGGTGTCTATTGCCTGACATTCAACAATCAAAAGCTCGAGGGTATCCCACTTCCTCCTCCAGAGGTCATCAAAATGTTGTCTGCATTACTCAGTTGTGTGGGGGATACCTGTCACACTCATTAAGGCCCTGGCAATACTATTCCAGGCTTCAGATTTATATTCTGAGCTGGAATAGTCCATCTGCTGCAATCTGGGCCCATGCTCTCTAACTAGGTGTCCAACAAAAATCTTGGACTCCTGGATACTCCAACATTGTGCCTGAAAGCAAACACCCTCTCCAGTAACTCCAGACATGCCTGCCATAGTTCAACCTCAATGTCTAGTGAGCATTTCCCACAATTTGCAGTTTATATGGTGCTGTTTCCTGCCTATTCAATGTCTCATGCTTACTGAGCGTGCACTCACTTTGGATTTACAACATTTGAAAATGTTGCTCTTCGCTTACCATTGTGCAAACATGATAGGTGAGGGTGTGCAATGCAGGGCACCATGTCTCCATGATATTAAGCAATGCTCAACAGTGGTGAACAATGCAGTTTCTAGCTGATTAGATATACTGGCACTTCAATAAATGGGCTAGGTCATTTTATCACATATATGGTTCTCCTACACTTGCAGATATTACAAGAAGACGGTTGAAAAACAGTTGTGTATCTAGCACTTTATTGCTATAATCTGCAGTCTCACAACAGTAAAACAAAACATGCACACCCTGTACCACCTGCACTTCACCCCTACACTTAACACGTGCTGCCATGGGATTAGTGAGATAGATCTCTGCTATCTTAGTAGTTATTGTAAGGTTCTCACTGTTAACTGTAGTGCAATGCCGCTTACTGTGGTTACACAATACACAATATCATTAATTGAATGCATCCAGTTCATATGTGTGGCTGTCTGGGCCCTGTCTACAACCAGGGTGGTCCATTGCTTCAGTTTGTGTGCAACTGTGCTTCATGCAAACCAGCTGATCACAGCTAAACATGTTTACACCAAGTTGCGCATTGCACAAATACTGGCAAAAAAAAAGAGAAAAGAAAAGTAAATAATTAAAAGGATGAAAAAAGTAATTAAAACACAAAAGGCAGACTGTCTACAGTTTTGCAGAATGTCCAGATATTTGCATCATGTATTTGGTCTGTTCCTTGTAAAATGGGTGGCTTATTGTGAAATCACTGAAGATTGCAGTCAGTATATAATGATGTATACATTTCCGTACTTCGTATCTTTCAGAAAATACATGCTTGCTCTTTGTCTTGGAATGATCCATGTTGTTCACTATACAGGTATCATAGCCAGTAACACTGGGGCAAGCTACAAAACCTTCCCTATGCATGTTGCATGTCATTAATATTCATAGTGCGAGATTGCACAATGCCACTTGATGTGCAGTATCATATATGTGAATACACTCCATGCAGGCGATGTGTGGCATCTACACAGAGTTTATTGAATCCCACAGAATTACTTATTTATTTTATTTATTATTGATTTTATTAGCATTTATTTACAAGGTTTGTATGCTTAAACATTTGCTGTCCTTTTTCAATGGAGAACTTTTGAGAAAAGCTCTAAGTAAAATGCATTTAAAAAAGGTACAGAAAGCAGAAAAGCAAAATTACAAATAACTTTAAGCAGTTTTAGCAGAATGTATGCAAAGAAAACACATAGTGAAACATAAACAATGTTTCAAAAAAGACAGCAGTATCTATGAATAGATACATTTTTATGTTAGTCTTGAACAAAATCTAATACGAGTACAAAAGCTGTTCAAAATAAAGAACGTAGAAGGAAAGAAAAAAAGAGAAAATCTAAAGTATCATTATATCAGAGAAAAAAGAAATGCTTATTTATGAAAACCATGTATACTCTTTTCCTCAGAGACTGCACAGCATTAGAGTTAGTATGTGTTAGTAAAATGGGACAATGGGGATGTTGTTCTCCTGGCAAAACATGTTATTTATTTTCTAATGAATCCAGCCATCCATTCTCAATCCCTTTCCCCATTTTGCACATGGTTCAGGGTGTTACTTCTACAGTGCAATCATCTTGAGCCAAGGTTTACACTGCCGGGTGGTTAGCCCTGCCACTGTAGTTTATTCACTCCACTCACTCATATACACACTCTCACATATGACCAATTTAGAGTGTCCAATCCACCTACTGCATGCCTTTGGAATGTGGGAGGAAAGAAGAGCACCCAGAGGAAACCCACATGACCACAGGGAGGACAGTATGCACACTCCTCACAGAAGGCACCCCAGCCGAGAATCAAACAGGAGAACCTCATGCTGTGAGACAACAATGCTAACTGTTGCAATACTCTGGCCTTTCTAATGAATATTTTAACATTATTTTTAAAATATGCTCCATTTATTGTTACTCACCATATAAAATGTTAACAGTATTTGATTCAGCACTTCATCCATTGACTTAATGCCATGTACCTGTATGATTTTCTGCTTAATTTACATAGAAAGACAGTAACAATTACTAACAAAGTTAACTGACTGAACACAGATCAGCGTCATTATTAGTATAATCTACAGAAACATGTTGAAATACCAATTAAACAACTTAGTAGATTGCATTTAGCAGTGTCATCCAACTAGATTCTTAATTGTTAAGCTGTGTGTATGTCAATAAATAAATCTCTCTCTCTCTCTCTCTCTCTATATATATATATATATGTACACACACACACATATATGGAAATCTATATTTGGTCTAAATGCTTGTTGTTGAAGTCTGCTTGATCAAGTGCATTTGGTGGATATATGCAGATGGTTGACAGGTATATGAGGTCAACAATCACTGAGAGGTGTATATTCCATTTCCTCAGGAAGTGTGCAATCTTAGAGTTAGAATAGATAATTAGCAGGGGATGTTGGGGGGTACAAAGGTTCTTTCTTGGTGGTTGTGTGTTATAGTGTTGATGTTTGGTTTGCTGGCGTTTTTGAGGTTGAATTATGGGCTACTCAACTAAAGTGGACATCTTTCTCTCTCTCTCTCTCTCTCTCTGTCTGTCTGTCTCTGTATATATTTATATATATATATATATATATATATATATATATATATATATGGGTGTGTGGGTGACATTTAATATAACCAAGTGTTTATTAAGCTGTAAGAGGAGATGTGGAAGATGGCTAGTGCAAACTCATTTGCAATATTGCACTAGTTACAACAAAGACTTCTCAACATCACAATTCCCTGATGGCACACTTGAGTTCTACTAGCAACAAGAGACATGCATTCTTATATACAATGCATGCATTTTGTATGAAATACTTTATTGTTTGTCAGGCAGGGTTATATCCAGCATAGTAGTAATCTAATTGTTAAATGTTGTTCAGATTACAACTATTGATAGGTTCAGCAATTATAAGTGAATTGATGTTTATAATATTGACAGAGTGGAATGGAAATTCTACTGGATAGACCCATTGAAAATCAAATGAAGGACCCTATTTACTTCTATAAATTTTAAATAATTTCTAATTAAAAAACACTTATAGTGACAGCATGGAATTAGGAGGATGTATTCCTTGATCGTTCCCATGGTTTTGAAATTATTTTTAAATAAAAATGTTTAAATAAAAATGTTTCAACTTTGAGATAATTAAAAGAAAAAAAAAGAAAAAAAACTTCAAGTCAACTAGATGCGAGTTCAACAATATTCTAAATTAATATTTTGCAAGTGAGGAGAATAGATTTAAAAGATTAGGACTGGTAGACAGGGAATTTGAAGAACTAGTTATAGAAATCCTTGATATTATCCAGGAGGTGTCAAAACATTCAAATAGAAATAAGATCAGGAAGGCAAAATAATTTTCTGTAAAGGCTTTAGAAGTGGCAGAAGAAAGAGAGTCAGCTGAAGACAAAGGAAATCAGGAAGAAATAAAATAAACTGAATGAAGAAAATACAAGGAGAGCTATCATAACAAGCAGTGCAAACTACTGAAAGTAGATAACGGAATAGAAGGGGAAAGAAAACTTCTTAAAGAAGAATTGTGATATGATATGTGATATTAATTTACACCTCCAAGTAAAAATGGATATGGTAAAAGACAAAGATGGAAGGTACCATGGGAAAGCAGAACAAGTAAAGATGTAACTGGAATATGTAGAATAGTAGTAGTTAAAGAACCCTAGCATCTCTGATTCATAGGTTATGTTCTCTGATTGATGATTAAACATTGCTGCAGAAGGAAGTTTAAGTCTTAAAAAGCCAAAACAAACAGGCTGCATGACAAGTGATATATAAATCAAATACTAAAATGAATCACAAAGTTAACCAGGTCAACAGATCCAGGTCAGTCAGAAAAAAACAAACACTTAACATTGAAAGTACTTTCACACTTTCAATTAAAAGACTTCTTCAGAAAACAAATAATAAACACAGACCCAGAGTTTAAATACCCACTGTATCCAATCACATTTATTACACCATTAATATTTAACAACCAATTAAG
The DNA here is from genome assembly GCF_019279795.1 of Protopterus annectens. Classification (NCBI taxonomy): domain Eukaryota; kingdom Metazoa; phylum Chordata; order Ceratodontiformes; family Protopteridae; genus Protopterus; species Protopterus annectens. The sequence continues at coordinate 1,131,266,653 of NC_056741.1, read as the reverse complement.
CAATTTATTAAATTGTTTCTAAAAATCACAGAATAAAATGCACAATTTTAAAATATATAAGTACAAAGTACTTTTTACTTGTAAAAAAACAAAAACTATGTAATAAATTATTTAAGTTTTAACCTCTCATCCCTTAAAAACATTTTATATTGATTGATTCATTTAATCTAGGGGGCTTATCAGCATTCACCCTAATTTGCCACTTGGTCTCCAGGCCCTCTAACTTATTTTTATAATTGCCTCCCCTCAGATCCAAAGATACTTGTTCAACTATAGAAAAAACTTTTTGTACCTTTCACATGAAATAGTATGCTTAAATTTAGCATTGTTGTTATCATTTGTCTTAATACAATATAAATGTTCTTAGATTAATTTTTCTAAAGTATGTGTTGTCATTCCTATATAGCAACTTTGACAGCTAGAACATACTGATATATATATATATATATATATATATATATATATATATATATATATATATATATATATATTTATACAAAATACCTGCTGATTTACATGTGAATCTTTCTTTGAGATATATAACATACTCTAGATGTTCAATAAAAATATAGAACTATGACAATAATAAATCTGCAGATTTTACCCATACTACAGGTGAACATGCCTTTATCTGTAATGTTCTGTACTGAATTTGTACATGTCTCATTTTGTTCTAACATCTTTTTAAAACATACATTACATTGATAAACAAATGTAGGTTCACTCTTAATAGTCTTGGACACTTCATAATTAGTTTGTAACAACTTCCAGTTTTTCATTGTAACTGTTTGAATGTTAATACTGTCTGTAAACACATCTAACAGAAAAACTGGCCCCTTGTTAAATAACCTGTTACTATGATGTACTGGGTCCACTTCTTAAACTCAAAATACCGAAATCTCGAATTTCAGTATTTCGAGTCAAGAATCTCAAAAGCCCACAAAAACAAAAGCACATAATGCCAAAACCCAAAACAAGAACAACAACAAAAAAAAACACATCCAAACCTCCCCTTACATTACACTACCTTGCATTTCCCCCTACATAACATTACCTTACATTTAAGCAGGGGGGCTGTGCTCCCCACACCCCCGCTACTTATATATACCAACTCCAAGGTTGCACTAGCATGAATAACAAACGCACGCTACAAATGTATAAAACCACCACTTTTAGCACTCACACACTCATAAACAAATACACAAATACACACACACACACACGCGCACACACACACGCGCACACACACTCTAACCTACCTTCCTTAGGCAACTCCTAAAACTTACCCAAAAACTAAATTAAACCAAAATCCTGTCCAAAACCCTAACAAAATAGAAACTTTCCTGAATCTCCATTAATAAACACACATTGGCCGAGACACGCAGAACCCAGAAACAACAAACCATTAAAGGGACAGCACACTGTATAAAACACACCACACAACAAATACTAATAATTCGAAGAACTGAGATTCGATAAAATGCAGTTTAAAAAAACTGCACTTTCGACATTCTTGACCCGAAATACTGAAATTTGATTATTATCTGTTGGTTTAATTTAAAGATTATATGCTAGTAAGATTAATGCAATAAAGACCTGCTTTCAAAAAAAAAAGTACCAGTAAAATTAAACAATTGCATAATGGACTACTTCCATAACTTTCAGTTAGTGAGTTCAGTAATATGGATGAGCAAGTAGCTGTATAAATAAAAAGTGGGAATTAATTCAGCTAAAATAAAAATGCTGTGAGAGGGCATTAATGATTGTGAACAAAATAAAATTTTTCAGTGTCAATAACCTCACAAAGAAAGGAGAGACAGATCCTCCACAAGAAAATAAGATAAAAAGAAGGGATGTTTTCCTTTAAAGCTAGGATTACTTATTGAGATATGCCACAATATAAAGGATGATCTGGAACTCTAGAAGCCATTTTCCTAGCTTAGTGAAAATGCCTGGGGAAATATAAATTGCAAAAATCCACAGTATGCAGGCAAGTCTTTTGGAATCTAGACCATTGTATAGATCTAAAAATTAAATTATTGTTTAAGCAGCATGTTATACATTTTTGTATATTTAAGTATCTAAACTAATAACATTAAGGGTTGAATAATAAAATTAACTAGCATATATTTTTGTGAGATGTGTGGTGGCAATAATGAAAAGCAAAACAGAATAAGGAATGTTTAAGTTTTAATTTCTTCAGATTACATGATTGGTGAGTGTATTTTATTACTTAAGCACATGTGACTACATTTTAGGAAGTCTTATCACCTTAAAATGCTGGAAGTGTCAGGAATATTTTATACAAAGAATAAAAGTTATTTTTTAGTCTCAGTAAGAGTCGAGAGGTTTTTAAATTCCCTACTTAAAGTGAATATTCAGCAAGCATTGAGTTGCAGTTACTAATATCTCTTACTATCTGGATTTTTGCAAAAAGTCTATATTTTGACTCATGTTTTTGATCTGCTCCTTAAAAATTGTACGGTTTTCTAGCAAATCACTGAGGATTGAAGTCACTAAATCATGACAGACATTTAAGTTACCAACTTCATAACCTTCAGGAAATGTATGCTAATGCAAAACCTGTTATTCTATCAACTTTCTATATTTATTAGAACAATATTTAAAATGTGTTCCTATTTGTAGGCCTTTTTCTCTTCTTTATGATTGGCTCTGATGAGAATTTTTCCTCCAAGGAATTGAGAGTATGCAATTACCCTGCGTTGTTAACCACACAAATGAAATAAGAATGAGGCTACTGGGTGAAATGGATAGGGCTAAAGGTCATTCTAGTATGGCTGCCACTCCAAGGGCATCTCTAGTGATAGTCATATCATATTTCTGTTACAAACGCTAGTAGCAGCATCAGTAATAGGGCCGAATGCTTTTGTATCAAAACTGTTGGGGGACAGAGCCATGGACACGTGATATAAAATGTAATTGAATATTCCAAAACCGGGGAAGGGAAAAATGAAAAGACAATAATAATGGGGCGATGGGCCTGTTATTTCTTGTATAGTATATAAAGCATTGCTTACATTAAGTACACTTAAAAAGTGATGACACAGTAATCATCAGTTAATATAATTAATCATAAGTTCGTGCCAAATAAATGCACAGAGAAGATAATTTTAAAACATGACAAAATTTCTCAGCTGTGCCTTTATGGCATACTATAAAATGTATAGGAAAGAGTTATCAGCAGCCTAGACAAGGGTCAAAACACAGACACCTTTTCCTTGAACACTGAAATCACAGAAAGATAAAGGCAACATTTATTTCTTGAAGGAAACTGTAAGCATGTTTACTGTCTTTGGGAAATGCTTTACTGTGAAGATAGAGCTGCCATCCATTTCAGCTTGTCAATAATACAAGCATATCTGTATTTCCCAATGTGTGTTGCATATTATCTTTCTCATTTATTTATACGCTTTTCCTTGTCTGTTGTTTGAACTGACAGATATTTTTTCAAAACAGCAATTAACTTTCTGTACCAGCACTAAATCCAACTTCGCTTAAAGTTATTACACCTCAGAGTTTATGAGAGTCTCCTATTATCCTTATTTTTCTGTCTCCTTCCTGAAACCTTTTAAGGAATTCTTACATAATATCTTTGCGACCCAGCTCAAATCCTCTCTCTTCTTCCTACGATAGTATTGGAATGATGATTAAGTTTTGGGTTAGTCTGAATGCATAGCATCCTTCCTCTACTACTTTGGTGAAACTACTTTTTGCACCAGTTCAGTTTTCTTTATTTATACTGTCCTGTATAATTATTATTTTTGGGCACCATATACTACTTTAGTCATATTAAAGATTAATTAAAATGATGTCATCATATCTTAACTTTTTTTGCTCAAAATGATGCATTTAATCTGAAATTACTTCCTGACATGTAGACAGATGCATTTACAAATTGTGCTAAAGTGCATAATGGGACAAAGTACAGTTGCTGAATAAGATTACTCTAGTAGGTGTGACCCTTTAGCCCAAGGTGGGATAGTTGTAATTGCTTGCAGATGTGTTGTCCTAAAGGCAGGTAATAGCCACAGTAGTACACTGTTAAGAGTTTCTAGTTTACAGAACTTGGCTTTTTGGCATTTCTTTCCATGTGGGGTGCCCTTTTTACAGAATGTGCTTGTTCTCCCTAATGAGTATGTGACTTTTCCTTGGATCTCCATTGTCCTCTTATACCTCATAACTGTATAAATTTGTGAGGGTCCAAACTGCATCTAGTAGTATGCTATTTGGTGATTGTGCGAGGCATATCTAATCTAGTTTGACACTTTGCTCATGGTCTTTTCTTCTTCTTTTCTTCATTTCCTTTCATCAGTACTCTGTCAGTCCCTCCTGTTCCTTTCCCTATTATCCTAACCCTACATTTCCCCATATATTTATCTTTTATGTTTCCTTTCTTTTCTGTCCCTCTTTGCTTTTCTTTTCCTCTGTATATCTAACCACCAATTCAAAATTGCTCCATTCCATTTTTATTGAAAAAAATGTTGCATGAGAACAACCTAATGTCTAAAACAAACAAAACACTGGACCAAATCATGGTGACTCTGCTTCATGCAAGAAGGATAAACAACAAACTGCCGGTCCTTGAGGGTCTCCTGCATTTTTGTATGTGTTGTTTCAGAAAAATATGTTTAAGTGCCCGGAGAGCACTTCCTCAGTACCTGGGTGTTTTGCTTGCCACTCATTTAGACTTAATGGAAATTGTGGTAGTGTATTCATATTTGCTGGAGATCACATTACCACAAGACAGATACTTAGAGACCAACAAGTACAGCTTATACAGATTTTAATCACACTAAATAGGATCAGCTATTAGATCGTATCATACTGTACAACTCTCTCTATATCTTCAGGAAATCACTCAACATACCTAAGTATTCATAATGGATTCTCTATAAGTAGAACACATTGTATTCTAGGTGGTTTTAACTATCTAGTAATAAACTGGGAGACCTATACCAACAACATAGGATATGTATAAAAAAATCTTAGATTTTTTTTAAACAAGGGCTCCCTGGACCAGAATGGTAATGGACCCCCTAAAGCAAAGAATATACTTGACCTAGCCATAACAAAATTAGCATCAGTATGCACCATTCCCAAAGTATCACCCTCATTCGTTAAGTCAGACCATAAACAAGTAAACTTCTCCATTAAAATCTCCAAATAAATATTACATAATTTAAGAATATTAAACATGTAAATATGCTGTATTTCTATGATGAATTCTCCAAATATGAGTGCAATGATATCACCTATAATGTGGGTACCGCAGAAAGTTATGCAGGCAAGTTTTACTTGCATCTGGGCACATATAATTAGTTGGACATTCAAACTAGAGCCATGAGAATGGGGCATCTTAAAAGAAAACTAGCATGGTAGTCTTTAATTATTAATAAATGATATGATAAAAGGGAAAAACTCCTTAACCTATATAGCAGAACAAAATATCATTAATCTAAGGAGATCATCAAACAGCTAGGTCAGATGTAAAAAGGCATCAGAAAAATGAAGGCATCTCATGAATTCAGATTAGCTAAAGAAGCCAAAGATAACTACAAATCCTTGTTTAGTTATGTCCCCAAAATAAGAAATATCAGACAACATTGCCCAAGGCTTACTGATAATTTTACTACTTACTTTGCTTCAGTGGATATTTCCAACATACTGGTAAATAAGTTTAACATCAGCTTCACCCCAGACACATTTATTCCACACCCACTTAACCCTGATGGAATCAAGCCACTATCCATTATATAAGAACACGTACTGAAGATACTCTCAATAATGCAGAATACTTCATCCATGGAGGTTGACAAATACCCAGTTGCCTAATTAATAACACTAAACAAGCACTGGAGTACCTACTTCGCAATGTCTTTAACATGTGCCTAACAACTGGCTTTGCCTCATGGGAGTGCCACACAACTTTTGTGATGCCACTCCAGAGTGGTGACTCCACCACTAACCTTGGAGATCACAAACCTAACAGCTGAATATCTTGTGTTTAAAACCATGGAACATGTCAAAATTGACCTAATTAAATATGATATTAAAAATCTTATCAGACTTGATGCCTGTAGAATAGTGTGAGTGTGTGTGTGTGTGTGTGTGTGTGTGTGTGTGTGTGTGTGTGTGTGTGTGTGTGTGTGTGTGTGTGTGTGTGTGTGTGTGTGTGTAGTACCTTTAAGAAGTGTTTCAAGGTCAGTATGTGCATATAAATAGCAAGCACATGCTAGCTTCAGTGCCATTTTGAGAGTACAGCCAGAGACTGAGCATGTATGAGTGTAATAACTAGCTTGTTTATAAGTTTACCAGTTTACGTAAGTTAAAGTTATTACGTCTCAATCCTAATGTGTTTGTATATAATAAACCTGCTTGAATAGAACCCACAAAGACTTGTCTATCCTATGTTGACTAGACAAGTCACAATGCCCATCAGTTTGTCTTTGTCAAGGGTTAATCCTGTCCAATGAAGCTTATGAACTTCTTTGAGACCGTGGGCAAGTTGTCCACATGGTGTATCTTGACCTTACCAAAGAATACAATAGTATATCTAATGCAAATATAATGAGAAAGCTGAAGGTACTTAAAATTGAACCATAATTTGGTTAGACGAATAGCCAGCTGGTTTAGGGACAGGACTCACCCAGTAACAGTAGGAGGTGCATCTTCTGAGAGTATGTTAGTGACTAATGGAGTTCCTCAGGGATTTGTGCTGGGATCTGTTATTCATTATCAAACTCAAAAATCTCCACTTAATAAATGATGATCTCTGGTTAACAAAGGTAGTGGATGCCAGTAAGCTGGAACCCATTGTTAGGTCCCCCTTTGATTTACAGGCAGTCTACCAGGAGTTTACACTTGTTAATAGATGGTATACAAAAAATGGGATACAATTCAATGACAAAACATGCAAAACTGTAGCATTTGGTAAGCTCCCCCAGTTTAAGCTCATAGCGTACATAACATATTACTTCAAGAGATAAAGACTGTGAGAAAAGTAAGAACGTGGGCAGATCGGTCTCTCATGTTTGACATTGCAGCAGTGGTTAGGACATCTGTTTACTTGCACAGCTTGTAACAAAAAAGCATGTCTTGCAGATCAAAGAAGTCCTCACCTCCTTATACAATGCATTGATTAGACCCATCACTGAAAACAATGCCTTCTTTGGTATGTACCTTGTTTAGCATATCAAGCAATCGGACATTTCTCAGAGTTTTATAACAAAACGATCATGGTCTTGAAAGATACGAGCTACCAAGAAAGACTGGAAGCTTTATTTCTATAGTAAGCTAAATATAGGCTCCTTATGGGCATTCTGTACCTTGCTTATAGGGATATAAGAAATCCAGTAGTACAATAACTGTTTTATCTTCATAAATCAACCAGTTAAGTTAACACTAGGGACAGAGATCTAACACCTTTTTGTAATGTTGCCACTGTAAGCAATGTGGCCTTAGACTGCCTGCCTTCATCCTCAAACTGCTCTTCTGTGTGAGGAGACACTGGTGCAGACATGCAAGTTTGTTCCTGTTGTACAAGCATGAGTTTAATGACACTTTGTGATGCAGTGTCACTTTTTGTAGAGTTGTCAAAGCTGAGTGTGTGTCCATGCAGTTCAAAAGAAAACTCATTAAACACAAGGAGCTCACATAGTGTGGTGGGAGACCATAAAAACTGCCTTTTTTTACAACCACTTCTTTCAAAAACTGAATAGTGTCACCAAAATAGTTTCTCTGTAGAAAGAGCAACCAGGCACATAAAGAAAGAACCAGGAATGAACCTGCAAATATGGGACTAAACTTCAGTTTTATTAAATGTAATAAATGTAGTAGGAACGTGGTTTAGTGCTTTTGCCCCAAATACATTAATGGGACTTCTTCAGAACCAGGAATTTTTCAAAGGCAAAGTTAAAATAGACAAGAAATCAATCTTTTGGCCATTTAAACCACCAGTGAAATACAACACATTTGCATATATATTATTAAGGTTTTCTATTACGCAATTGAAGAGACTTTTCTTTGACCTCGTAATATTCAAACCCAAAACATCGAAAACACTAAACAGCGAACGGCCATGTCCGCAAATTTTTTCCTAGAGAAAAAATTCAGTTGGCCATTCTCATGGTTTGCCCTTTTCCCCAACGCGATCTCGGAGATGGTATATTTAGTTGGGGGGGTGGGGGCACAGCCCCCTACGTTGGGGGCTGTGGGGGGTAAAGTCCCCCACTTGATTAAGATTGTGAAGTTTGTGTTGTTTGTTTGCGGCCTCGTGAATTTTTTCCCTAGGAAAAAAATTTGCAGATGTGGCCATTAGCAGTTTAGTGCTTTCTATGTTTTGGGTTTGAATATTATGCGTTCGAAGAAAAATCTCTTTGATTGCATAATATGGACCTTATTATTAATTCATTAGAAACATCTATTTAAACTTGTATCAGGAACAAAATTTAAACAAAAATAGCCAGTTAGAAAAGTACAGATGTCTGCAATTTAAAGTGAAATAAAATGTGAAAAATATGTATGCAATATACATTAAAAGGTGTAAAAAAATATATAAAAGGAATACATAAAAAAAGCTGTGCATACTAAATCTAAATACTAAATCTTCAAAACTTTTAACTTAAGGGCAAGAGTTATATAAATACTTTCATTAATATCAGAGTGAACAGATACATTCAGCTTGATTTGCCAAAAGAACTCTCTCTGTTCTAAAAGTAGATCCCAGAGACCCCCACTTTTATTTCTTGAAAGAATATAGAAGATAACAAAGTTAAATTTTCAAAAATGTGTGCAGGTGGAAGAATGCTTGTAAAGATAACTAGCTTTATTTTGTCTCATCAGTTCATAATTATGCTCATATATTCTTTACTTTAGCTACCTCTCTGTTTTCCCAGTGTAAAACCATGGACAAGAGAGAGTAAATTATATCTTTAGTGAGACAATTACCATAATCTAGATTAATCTTACAATTGCAATAGTTGCCCAAAACAGTGGTTTCTTGTTCCAAAATGTATGGACATTGAGAACATGCACTGCATTTTCTGGTACCTGAAAGGGTTGTTACAGGGAAAACAAAAACATTTTCAAAATTATTTTTCATGTTCCTTCCTGTTTTGTAAATAATTTTTGGTGTTTCCCCCAAGTGCTGAAAACTGCATCATCCACCTTAAAATGTTCCAGTTTTTAACTACACCATCTTTAATGGCCCCAAAACGTGAACTATATTTGACCAAAAAGCATTGTTGAAGTCTGTATTTTTGTTATGAGAGGGTGTCATAGATGTAATATCATAGTCTGAAGATGATCCTAGTAAAGGGAGGGATCCAGTCTCCGAACCGCATAAAACCTCTTCTCTAATTGGTGAAATTCAGGATTGTACCCCCTTTCCAAAAACATTCTAAAAATGTCTTCACTTTCCTCCCTGAAAATTTCAAAAGTACAGCACATTCTAGTAGCCTGCACTAACTGGCCTTTGAAAATATATATTTTTGTAATGTAAAAGATGACAACTTAAAAAGTGGAAATAATGGTTTGAAAAAGTAGATTTCCTATAAATTTTCAAAAGAAAGCACTGTTGGTTGCAATCATTCAAGAGATTTACATCAAGGAAATCAATCTGGTTAGAAGAAAAATGGTGGGTGAACTTCAGAAAAGAGGTAGAATTGTTGAGGAAGTCTATAAACTATGCAATCTGTCTCTCAGTAACTATCCATAGGATGAAGATATCATCCAGGTAACAAAGAAAATATTCTCAACAACAATTGTAAATGGAATTGAATATAAATCACTTTTCCCACCAGTACATAACTAAATTGTTGTATATGGTGGCACAAGTGGCCCCCATTGTTAAGACACATGTTTGTTTAAAGTACTCCCCTTCAAAAAAATTTAATTTTTCAGTAAAATAAATTGCATCAAAACAGTTGTAAAGTTAATCAAGGTATTGTGTAGAGTCAAGTTTAATAAAGCTAAGTTAAAATATTCAAGTCCAGTTTCATGGGGGATGTTGGTAAATAAATCATTGATGTCAACAGTTAAAACACTACACTTCTCATTATATAAGTGCAAAGTAATCTTAAAGGGGAAGTCTCAAAAATCTTTCAAAATATAATTGACCTTTGATAAACAATTTTTGAGTAAACGGTCCAGAAAAACAGCTAGGGGTAAGTTTTAGAACCTTTAGCCGCCACAATCAATCTAATGGGCGGACAAAAAATATCTTTGTGGACTTTGGAGATACCAAAGGCTACAGGTATCAAGGGGTGGAGGCTAAATAAGAAAGGTATAAGTATCCAAATTAATGACCCCCTGCATAACAGAATCTTCCAGGAATTAGTCAGTTTTCTTGTATGCAATGAACATTTAATTGTGGGGAAACTGTGGTGTAATTTTCTGGGTTGTGTAACATGGTTGAAATTTGACCCAAATAATTAAGCCTATCTGCAAAGACAATTCTACCCCCTTTGTCTGGTTTCATGATACACAGTAAATGATCAAACATTAAGTCCTGTAACACTATTTTCTCATCAGTAGTTAAATTGTGAAAAAATTAGAACAAGTTGATGAAAGTGAACAGAAATCCATTTCACACCTTTTTTCAAAAGTGGACACAGTGGGATGTAGGGGGATTGTAAAGATTCTTTTTCTTAAGCAATGAGGTGCTTGAATCTGGGTTGTTAGTTGTAACTGGAAGATGAAGTTGAAAGTTGAGTTTTCTATTGAATCATTTTAACTCAAGAATTAAATCAGTAACATCAAATTTGAAGTGGGGGGCAAATTTGAACCGCTTACTAAAGATAGAATAATTAATTTTAGTAATGGGGGTATCAGTATAGTTCTAGATGTTAAACCCATTTTATGACAACATAATGTCACCATGAGAAGAGGTAATAAATGCATTGTCCAGTATTAGGTTGCACTTATCACCATAGTTCTTTCTTTATGTGCCTGGTTGCTCTTTCTGCCGATAAACTGTTTTGGTGGCATTATTTGATCGTTTGAAGGAAGCGGTGGTTAAAAAGAAGCAGTTTTATGGTCTTCCACCACACTACATGAGCTAATTGTTTTTATTGACTTTCAATAGAGTTGCTAACATGTGAGGTGAGAGAGTCGGCCATTACACTGGGAGACTAGACTGCTGCTTCCCTCAGGGTGTCTTTTAAAAACAACTATATCATCACCATCATCATCATCATCCTCACCACCATTGTCATCACCAACATCCATTCTACTGCAGACTTCATCCATATTTATTGGTACAGTTTAACTGTTAGTTTCTGATGCTGACTCTGCAAAACAAATAATTACAACACATTAATAGCATTGCAATATTACACTGTATACAATACTTATAGGGAATGAGGGACACTTGCCATGAGGTTTGCCTTCATTTTCATTATCTGCTGATTTACAAAGCTGACCTAATAATAATGAATTGTCACGTGTTTAATTACAGCACTGTTTCTCACCATTCAATGTTAATCATTTGAAAGATGTATACTTTAAACCAACATTCAGGACCTGATGAATGCAAATGCTTCCGCAGACTTTGGTTTGATTGAAAGCTGTCCACACCACCTCTAATTATTTCAGTAAGACCATCTTCTGAATCACAGTCATCCCCATGGATGGAAAGAATGAATTCATCATCTGATGCTAAGATAATAAGATTCAGAGCACATCCCTCCACCCCTCCCCCCATAGTGGTCCTGGAAATTGCATTCTGCCTGGCCTTACTTTTAGCATGACCTACAATATCATTTGCCTTTTTCTTGCACTGTGCCAGAATCTGTTTCTACCTCCAACTGCATTGATTACTACTTGACTCCATGCTTTACCCCTCTTGGTTTTTCTTGACGGTTCTTCACCAAACAGCAGTTTGCCATAAGTCCCAAGTGCTGCCATAAGAGCACGATTTTCCTCATGGCTAAAGTTATAGTGTCTATACCTAGAATCGTTATTGTCCATCTGTACTTCTTCTTCTTTCCACTTTTCCTGGTTAGGGTCGCCACAGCAGATCACCTGTCTGCTCATGATTGGCAGTGGAGTTTTACGGTGTCGAGTTACCAGCCCGGCGCCCAACCTTCCACAGAAGGCACACACATGCACGCACACCTAGGGCCAATTTACAGTGCCCAATCCACCTACAAAATGTCTTTAGGTTGTGGGAGGAAACTGGAGCACCCAGAAGAAACCCACATGATCACAGGGAGGACATGCAGACTCCGCACAGAAGGCACCCCAGCCAAGGATCAAACCGGAGAACCTCTTGCTATGAGGTGACAATGCTAACCACTGCACCACTGCAGCCACCACATTGTCCATCTGTACTACACAGGAAAAAATAAATAAATAAAAGGCTATGGTTAGATACTTAGTCCAAAATGGATTCCTGCAAGTAAGATGTCTGCAAGGTCCCAAAATACCAACATAAACCAAAAAATAGCCAGCAGATAGTGGAAGCCATAAAAGCATATATTAATTCACTTGAGTCAAGACATCAATATACAAAAATTACAAACCAGTTTCGGCTTAAAATTCACAAAGCCTTCATCAGTGTAAAGATGCAATAAAATAACACACATTTATGTACTGTGTCACTAGCCAATAAACCAATTAGAGGTCTTCATTTAATCCTGGGGCAAAAAGCCCTCCCAGATAATGATCCATTTTCTCTCTTTGGCATTCAATAACTCATGCCATCCAGATTTATTATATTTCATACCCAAAATATTGTTAATAATTATAAAATGAAAGGAGTCTGTTTGGTGGACTTCAGTATGTTTGTAAAGAGCATTTGTATGTTTCTTATTTTTAATTTCACTGATATGTTCTGAGATTCTGTATTTAAGTGCTCTAGATGTTTGGCCCACATAAAAAGCTGAGCAGTGATAAGTGGCCAAATATATAACCCAATCTGAGCTGCAGTTCGCAAAGAAGGAAATGTCATAAACTATACTGGTATTTTTACTAGTGAAGCTATTAGTTTTTAATATTCTACTGCAATGTGTACAATGACCACATGGGTGACATCTTGTAGCAATTTGTCCCAGAATGGTACTCTGCAATTTCTCCTTAGGTTGATATCCTCCTTGCTTATAATGGTTAAAGAGGGTAGCCAAGTTCCTGCCATTCCTAAAGACAAATAGGCAATCTGCTCCCAATAATTCCGAGAGCCTATTATCTGCCTTAAGGATGTTCCAATTGGATTGTACACTATCGATAAGTGCCCCAACATTTCTACCATAAGTAGTCAGATAACCAGTACTTCTACCTGGTTTGTCATGATATTGTAGGAGTGCTGCCCTATCCATACTATTGACAGCATTCCTGGCCTGCATGATATGTCCTGGTTTATAGCCCCTCTCCCTGAATCTCTTGGTCAAGTCATCCCTGTAATGCCTATAGGTATTGTCCTGTGAGCATATTCGTTTAAACTGTTCAAGACCTATACAGTTAAAGGGGTAACACTCAGAGGTTTGTGAGTCATGCCCTACTACATCAATGGAGGGAGGCACAGCAAAAAACTACAATGCAATTTTTGGAGATACTGATGGGCTTTCATGACAGAATTATAGATGCAGAAATTGTTGCTATCACTAAGTTATGTGAACAAGCTAAGGAACTTGAGTGACAGCCCACTTATTCTTTATGTCTTAAGAAACTAAGCACTTAATTGACTAATTTGGAAACACAACTCAAGGAAAGAAAAAAGAAAATATTCCTTAGGGATATAACAGACTATGAACAGGGGGGGGGGGGCTTTCTCTAGGGACAGTAGTAAGCATGTTAGGTTCTCACAATTATATAGGAACCCAGTAAAAAGAAAACAAACCAGATCAATACTTAAAAAAAGCATCTGAAACAGGGGATGATTCCACTTCTGAGTATGAGGTTGAAACTATAGTATCCACAGGCTCACCAGCACAAAAGAGGAGGAATTCCAGTAATTTTGACAATTTAAACCAAAAAGGAGGAGGGGGGTAGAAAACATAGAAAGCGTAGTGAATATGGAGGGATTATTACGGAAGTTTGTACAGAAACACCAGTAGAAAATATACTGAATATTTCATCCTACCCCTTCTCCTTGGAAATAAGTATCTTGAATAAAGGTTTTTCATATATACCTGGTGGTTTTGTCTCTGAAGATAATTTTGTCAAAGATGTAGTTGAGCTCTGTGGGACACTTAATTTAAAGCTGTTCTTTCATGGTAAAGGTCATACTGATGCTCATGATCAGTTTAGATATCACAAATCTACTTATTCACCTCCGATGCACCCAAGTGTACAAGTATTTCAAAACTCTACACTTAGGGACCTCCACTTTAATTCTAGGAATAGCCATATCAAAGCAAGCAATGTAACTACATAGGAGATGAATACTATTTCTAAGTTAACTGACAATCATGAGATAGTGATCTTGAGAGTGGATAAAGGTGGAGCTGTGGTGGTGCAAAACTGGGAGCAGTATCATAAGGAGGCCAAAAATCAGCTTGTGGATAATAGATATTATGTGCGATTGACATATAACCCTAACAAACAGTTTCAAAAACAAATAGATGACTTTTTATCATTGGCTGTGGAAAAAAGAATTATACCTGATAATTTAAAAAAAAAACTCCCTATTCTGGACCCTAATAATCAATACGTATACTTTCTACCTAAAATACATAAGAACCTGCATAACCCTCCTGGCCGGCCAATAGTGTCCGGTAGAGGTTTTTTATGACTGAGCCCCTCTCTCAGTAACTGATTAAGTATTTAAAACCTTTACTAAAATGGGTGAGAGCCCTATTGAAAGACACAACTGAATTCTTGCAGGTCATCTCTGAGGTGCAGATAGAGGATGACTGGATACTCTGTACCCTGGATGTCAAAACCATTTATACTAATATTCCTCATTGGGCTGGTATCCAGGCATTAGAATATTGGTTATACAGATCAGAAATGTATCCACCTAGTTTCAATACACTGCTTTTGTGCCTGACTGAGCATGTATTAATGAAGAATGTATTTTTCTATCACAACATTTGCTATGCACAAATCAAGGGTACAGCTATGGGGGCGTCATTTGCTTCTATATATGCAGATATATTTGTGGCATATATAGAAGAGCAGATTATATATGACTTTTCCCATAACTTGTACCTTGACCAAATAGATATCTGGAAAAGATATTTGGGTGATTGCTGGATGTTATGGAGATCAGATGAGGAACATCTGATGGAGTTTGTGGAATATTTAAATTAAAACAAATGGGGAACTGGAATTTATGGTGAACTACCATAAAAATAATATCACATTTTTGGATGTAATGGCAATGTAATGGTAATCAGGGCTTCAGATAATACCCAGACAATGGAAGTCTACCGTAAATTCCCTGAGTATAATTCCCTTCTCCATGCCTCTAGCTTTCATCATCCCCATATATGCAGAAACATTCCTAAATCACAATATATGGTGGTAAAATTAATATGCTCATAGGACGATACCTATAGGCATTACAGGGATGACTTGACCAAGAGATTCAGGGAGAGGGGCTATAAACCAGGACATATGCAGGCCAGGAATGCTGTCAATAGTATGGATAGAGCAGCACTCCTACAATATAATGACAAACTAGGTAGAAGTAATAGTTATCCTAGATTAGTGACTACGTATGGTAGAAATGGGGCACTTATCAATAGTGTACAATCCAATTGGAACATTCAGCTGTTTACTGAATTTCCTGTCTGCACTTATTTTTAAAATCTTTTTTTTCTCAAAACTTGCATTTTATCTGTCTTTGGCCTAGCACTCTTGTGTGGGGTCATTTACTGTACTGTTATAACTTGTTGATACTTGTGAACCTCTGCTATCTCTGAAAAAACAAAAAAACAAAAAAAAATCTTGCTTTTTTCCCACTTTTCTGAGATTTAAAAAAGTTCAGTTACAGGCTTGCTGTTCTTGAACTGTTTGTAAGTTTCTGTGAGGCCATTTTTTGCTTGGGCTAAAGGGAAGTCTCTCTGTTGATCAGTGGCAGTGAAAAACATTGAGCAGCCTGCCTGCCCCTGTCGGAGTGGTTACTGACTTGAAACTGTAGTTTTATTGGCCATTTTGGGTCAATTCCAAAACTCCTTCATCTTCCTCTCTTAAAACCCTCTTTTGCATGGTTTTTGCGCGGTTTTGTGCATAGCGCAACAGCAGGCAGCGCCGCCTAATTGGGTTTAAACTATTCCTGGCTCCACAAAGTCTGCTCTTCACTTTTTCCCTTAGAACTGCTCTATCTCTCAATTTAAGCACCATATTCTCATTCTAAGGCCCTTCACTGGTCCAATTAAGTAATCCTACAAGTTAGCACTATTAAACCATAAGCACTACTTACTCTTATACTCTCTACGATTACCCTGTCCTCTATTGGTCCATCTTAAATTCAGTTTCCCTATATTACTCTTGCATGTCCAAAGGTCAGTCAATGGTTTCCTCTCTGGTGAATCTGGGAATTTTGAGGCAATGTTACAACTGTCTCATGTACACGGACAACCCTCTCCTCCTCCAATCAGGTTCAAATATATGTGAGAGATGCAACTATTTAGCCAAACTGGAGGCTGAGCTCTCTCATCTCAAAACTGGTGTAACCAGTCAGGAAGAGAAGGTAACCTCACACAACACAATTCCAGTATCACATAGTCCCACCACATCAGCGAACCAAACACATAAATACACAAAAACATACCCGGAGGCTCTAAATAAAAATCTACCTAAGCAACAGAGACCTCCAAAGCAGACATCCAAGCAAACGCTACCTCAAAACAAAACACATACAACACATAACCCACAAAGTCAGTGTGCCAAGCAGCCACAGCCCTTAAGGCTGAATAACACACCTGATACTCTTGTTATAGGTGACTCTATTGTCAGACACACTGACGTCCCGCTCACCAGGCTGAATAAAAAGAAGGTCACGGTGAGCTGCCTGTCGGGTGACAGGATCCGCCACATAACGCAAGCACTCAGGTCACTCCAAAGCAAATACAAATATGACTCAGTCATTGTACATGCTGGTGTGAATGACCTGAGACGTACCTCCCTGGACTACATGAAAAGAGACATAGAGGAGCTCTCTGATCATGTAGCCCAGGCTGGTATGACCCTGACCTTGAGCAGCATCTTACCCTCACCTAGAATGATGCCACAGTACAAAGACAAAATGATCAATTTTAACAATTGGCTAAAATTTTGGTGTCATTCAAAGGGGATCCAGTGTCTGTCAGCCTGGGATGACATGCTCGACAAGCCACGTTGCTTCGCTAGGGACAGCTTGCACCTGTCACCACTGGGCTTTCGGATATTGGCAAAGGCTCTTGCCACCCCCATAGTGTCTTTTTTAGGCAAGGCTCAAAAGTCAAACCCACCCCCATAGACAGCACAAGGAACAAGAAACTAAGGGTAATGCTGCTAAATGCCAGAAGTCTTAACCTCAAGATGCACGCACTCGAAGCTCTCCTCAGTATGGAGAACATCGATATCTGTGCAGTGACAGAAACCTGGTTCAAGGCTCCAGAGAGCACCCCAGCACTATCAGGCTATACCTCATATCATGCTTTTTGGCCCCAAAACCCGGACTGAACCACAAAAGGAGGGGGAGTTTCCATATTTATCAAGGATATCCACACCTCCAGGTTAGTGGCATTGCACGAAGTATCGGAGACCATCCATGTGCAACTAACAGTGGGCAAGACTGCTTTTCAGTTTATAGCATCCTACAGACCACCCTCTCAAAGTCAGGAATCCCACTTGGCTTTCCTGAAAACATTGGAGAACATGAAGATCTCTCTAAACACCATTATATTGGGTGACTTCAACTACCCAAACATTGACTGGGAGCACTACTCAAGCCCCAGCACCTTAGCCCAAAGGTTCCTGGAAATTATAAACTCAAATGCTATGGAACAACTAGTCACCACTCCCACAAGAGGGGACAACATACTAGACCTGATCATTACCAACATGGGGACTCTATGCCCCACACCAGAAGTATATCCCTCATTGGTAAGATCAGACCATAAATTAATTTCACTGGATGTCCACATCCGACCCCACCCCAGCCCAGAAAACCACAGTGAAAAACTTCTCAAAAGCGAACTTCTCACTTCTCAAAACTGAAGTGGAATCCTTCAAGGCCCCAGGGCCAGTGGAAACTACGGCCCAAACTGCAGAATCCTATATAAACACATTCTACGGACATCTCCAGGAATGCATGGATCATGCTATCCCAAACAAAACCAAGACCCAATCATCCAAAGGCAGGCATCCAGTCTGGTGGACCCCTGCCATAAATAAACTGTACAACAGAAGGAGGAAGCTACTACATGATAGAGCAAAACCCCTAATAGGGAAGGCATCTCTGATCAGTTCTAGCAAAAAATTACGATCCCCCATAAAGTCCTCCAAGGTCAGCTTCTACAGAAAAATTGCACAGGACACCAAAGACAATCATAAGGCTTTTTTCAGTTATGTTAGAAACCTGGGATGCAACTCCCAGACTTGTTCTGAGTTGATTCTAAATGACAAAAAATACACTGAACCCACAGACATCGCCAATATTCTGGCAGACAGGTTCAGTGTAAACTTCTCCACCCCCTCCTCCCAAAAGAGCAAGTATCTATCCCGGCAGAGGACTGCCTCCCAAACATCTCAGATGCTCAGGTGAAGGCTGCCCTCTCCAAAGCAAAAAACACTGCTTCCATGAGACCAGATGGCATCCCAGGCTGCGTCCTACATGAACTCCAAGAGGAACTAATCCCTCAAATAAAACAGCTATACAATCTCAGCCTCACTACAGGATATGTGCCCACAGAATGGCGTACAGCAACAGTGGTCCCACTCCACAAAGGTGGAGCCTCTACGGACTCTGGAAACTATCGCCCCATAAGCCTGACTAGCTTAGTCTGCAAGGCTATGGAGAGGATCATCATGGAGCTCATAAACAAAGACATTGGGGACCTACAGACACTAGATCCTACCCAGTTCGGCTTTGTCAAGGGCAGATCCTGCCTTTTGAACCTGGTTGACTTCTTCGAAACAGTCACCAAAGCCATAGATGAAGGGAAGGTAGTCCACACAGCCTATCTGGACCTTGCAAAGGCATTTGACACAATACCCCACTCGGGCATCATAGATAAGCTATCCAGCTTAAATATAAACCCCTATGTCACAAGATGGGTCGCAAACTGGCTCAAAGACAGAACCCACAGAGTGAGAGTTGCTGGAGCCATGTCAGACTCGAAACCTGTCACAAGTGGCGTCCCACGGGGTTCTGTCCTGGCACCACTCTTGTTCGGTATATACTTTTCCGAGGTACAGGCAAACGTGGGAGGACTATGGCTCACCAAGTTTGCAGACGACTGCTAACTGGGTGCCATAATCAACTCCCCAGCTGACACAAACATCCTTCAAAAAGGTCTCACAGAGACAGATAACTGGTGCCAGCACCATGGTTTAAAGCTAAATGCCAAAACATGTATAGTCATACCCTTTGGCAAAAACAATGTGCCCACAAATTACCACATAGGCGGAAACCCATTAAGTACAGAGAAAGTTATTAGGGACCTGGGGACCCAAGTTGATAGCAATCTCTCTTTTGAAAACCACATTGCCAAAGTGGTTAGAAAGACCTTTTACATAGCCCACCTCATCACGAAGGGTTTCACATCTAGATCAAGAGAGGTAATCGTGCCCCTTTATTCATCCCTCATCAGGCCCATCATAGAATACAATGCCCCTTTTGGGATGTACCTTACCCGACACCTGCAGCAATTAGAAAGACCCCAAAAGTATCTCACCAAGAGGATCAAGGGTCTCAAACAGATGCCATATGCTGCTCGATTAAAAAAACTCCAGCTCTACTCAGTTGCATACCGCCTACTTCGAGGCGATCTATGCCTGACATACAAAGCTATGTCAAATCCAGAATTAATGGACATGCTCCACCTCAGTAAATCTAAATCCCTTAGAGCCACACGCTCGAGGGACTTGAACCTCAGCACAGAAATAAATAGAACTTGCTGGAGGGACAGGTTCATAACCCAGAGGCTTCCTTCACTCTGGAATAGAATTCCAGTTCATGTGAGGCAGAGCACCTCACTGAATCTCTTCAAGAAGAATCTCGATAAGTGGATGGGGGATCGTAGGTTTGTCCCAGGGATTACTCCTGTGTCACTATTAGACAGAGGCACAGTAAACTAAACCTTAAAAAGGGCACAGTATACTCAAATCAAGGGGTGGCGTAAGCCATACAGAATCGGGCTAGGCTTATAATTGCCCCAGGGCAGATAGCCTAGTATGAACCTATGAACCTATGAACATCCTTAAGGCAGATAATAGGCTCTCAGAATTATTGGGAGCAGATTGCCTATTTTCCTTTAGGAATGGCAGGAACTTGGCATCCCTCTTTAACCATTATAAACGAGGAGGATATCAACCTAAGGTGAAATTGCAGAGTACCATTCTGGGACAAATTGCTACAGGATGTCACCCATGTGGTCATTGTATACATTGCAGTAGAATATTAAAAACTAATAGCTTCACTAGTAAAAATACCAGTATAGTTTATGACATTTTCTTCTTTGCGAACTGCAGCTCAGACTGGGTTATATATTTGGCCATTTGTCAGTACTCAGCTTTTTATGTGGGCTAAATTTCTAGAGCACATAAATACAGAATCTCAGAACATATCAGTGAAATTAAAAATAAGAAACATACAAATGCTCTTTGCAAACATACTGAAGTCCACCAAACAGCCTCTTTTCATTTTATAATTATTGACAAAATTTTGGGTATGAAATATAATAAATCTGGATGGCATGAGTTATTGAATGCCAAAGAGAGAGAAAATGGATCATTAAATTGGGAGAGCTTTTTGCCCCAGGATTAAATGAACACCTCAAATTGGTTTATTGGCTAGTGACACAGTATATAAATGTGTGTTATTTTATTATATCTTTACACTGATGAAGGCTTAGTGAATTTTAAGCTAAAACTGGTTTGTAATTTTTGTATATTGATATCTAGACTCAAGTGAATTAATATATACTTTTATGGCTTCCATTATCTGCTGGTTATTTTTTGGTTTATATGGTTAGATACTTGCCACAGTACTGTCGGCATGACAACAGCAGTTAAACTATAAACCAATGGCCTGCTATTCCTGCCACCAATACAAATACATAAATAAGCAAACAGAAATGTGATTTCAATGTGTACAACATCAGCTTATTTAATACTAATGAAGGGAAATTACACCTACATTAAAATTTTGTCCTGTCTGACATTGCCATATATTCCACCCTCACTGTCAGCAGTAAAACAACACTTTCACACCACATGAGTTTTTCTGTCTTCTGCACGGTACATATTCTCAACTGCAATAGGAGTTTCTCAAATGTATGGACAATATGATAGTTCTATAAAGATGTATTGTTAT
Organism: Protopterus annectens; assembly: GCF_019279795.1. NCBI lineage: Eukaryota > Metazoa > Chordata > Ceratodontiformes > Protopteridae > Protopterus > Protopterus annectens. The sequence continues at coordinate 1,131,245,169 of NC_056741.1, read as the reverse complement.
TTATGGCATTTTTAATGAATAGCATCACGTCAAACAACTTGCAAGCACTTCCCCATACTTGACGAATCATTCAGTGTTATTTAAAAACACAAGGTAGTTCAAAATGCATTGACCTTTAAAATATTATGACAGCAACTGTTAATTGGCCTGTTAATAATTGTTAATTAATGCATAAACTTTTTTCTTACTTTGTGATGTCTGAGTTAACTACCTATCTCTGTTATTCATGAATCAATGTGGTACAGCTCAACCTTGCAGCATAAATTCAGGCTGATTTACATGTTTAGTATGCAAATTAGGCTAATTTATATGCATGTCTATGAATCGTAGTATAGCACAAATGTTTTATTAAGTACATTGGTGTATTCTGGATTTTATCCAATTGTATACATGTCTGGCATACTACATGAGGGAATCTGAAAAGCTGCAGATGTTTATGAACTTTTGGACAACCTTATTCAGGAAGTGATAGATAAAAGGAACCAATATATCTATCAACCATTATTACCAATTCGTAATACCATGGCTCAAGGTGTTCCAGATTACGCGACTAACCGTAATGTTAGTAACACAGTTGACCAAGAGGGGACAGCAGTTACTCATTTGGAGAATACTAACACAACTTATTTTACTACAACATTCAGTATAGGAAGTAATGCTTGTATTGATATAATTAACAAGAATTGGGAATTGTTTAAAATGTACCCTAACATTTATGCGAAATTAGGCGTCAGACCTCAGGTTGCTTTTAGGAAAGGGAAGAATTTAAAATCCATTCTGGAGCGTAATGTACCCTTAATGGTGCGTAATGCAGGTATGTTGAAGTGCCAAAACTGTAATTATTGCAGATACGTTGAAGAAGCAGTTTGTTTTGATTTAAATGGTACTACTTATAGATTAAAATCTAAGTTTACCTGTAACTCCACCTTTGATATTTATCTAGCTAGATGCACATCATGTCCTGTCTTCTATATCGGCAAGACCGAAAGGAGACTTAGGGACAGAATATACGAGCATTTATACGCTATGAGAAAGTGTAAACTTGAAAATGCTCTAGCTAAGCATACTTCTGTATTTAACAACCATACATTTAAATTTTTAGTAATAGACCAGGTCATTTGTGATAATAGGGGTGGACCTAGACCCCTCAAGTTGGAAGATGCTGAGTTTATCTGGCAGGTTAAGTTAAACGCGTATAGTTATCCAGGGATTAATGACTCGTGTTCCATCTCAAGCTTGTTAAAACTTAAAAGTCTTGAGAGATGATATGCCAACTATTGATTTTGGCAATACATTTTACACAACTGTATTGTCTACTTTTTGTATTTATCATTACCCTTTGTCGAATGATTATATAATGTTTCAGAGGAGGTGTTATGGTTTTATGTTAATGTTTAAATTATTCACTATTAGGACATAGTTAGAGTATATATATACTTTTTATACATGTTTTATTGTTGGTACCTTTCAGGTTTAATGTTATGTGTATGATGAGTATGTCCTTTTAATTTTTGAGTGAGTGGTTCAGCATCTTACGTAACAATGTGTGTTTTAATTTAAACCTTCAATGCTTGTAACATTCATTCATTGTTTTTCTGAAGAAGTCAGTCATTTATGCTGACAAAAAAGCGCTTTTAAACTTACTATAGCTTGTGCTATTAAAGGGTTTTGCTGCCTTTACATCCGTTTTTCTTTTTTATTAGTTTCGTTGCCTGTACTTACTTCCCCATACTTGACGAATCATTCAGTGTTGTTTAAAAACACAAGGTAGTTCAAAATGCATTGCAGTTGACCTTTAAAATATTATGACAGCAACTGTTAATTGGCCTGTTAATAATTGTTAATTAATGCATAAACTTTTTTCTTACTTTGTGATGTCTAAGTTAACTAGCTATCTCTGCTATTCATGAATCAATGTGGTACAGCTCAACCTTGCAGCATAAATTCAGGCTGATTTACATGTTTAGTATGCAAATTAGGCTAATTTATATGCATGTCTATGAATCATAGTATAGCACAAATGTTTTAAGTACATTGGTCTATTCTGGATTTTATCCAATTGTATACATGTCTGGCATACTACATGAGGGAATCTGAAAAGCTGCAGATGTTTATGAACTCCACAGCAGTCTGCAGCAATGCCGAGCTGTTCACGGACATGCACTGCCTATCCAAAACTAGCCAATATAAGGATATACTGTTAAAATTCAAAAGTAAGTCATCTGAATGTCAGGTTGTAATGAATCTGAAGGTTAATCCCTCACCATACAAGTATGCATGTCTCACAATAACAAGCAATACATAAACAAAAGTCCTAGAAATAGTTCATCACATTAGTATTGACATTTCTTTTCCCCCTACCAATATAAAAAAAAAAAAAACAAACAAAAAAAAGGAATCACCCCCACTTCAATGCATGAAACCAAATTCTGTTAAATTCAGCCACAAGAAAAAATGTAAATTTTATTGCAACTTAACATTAGAAATAATCTATTAGTACATGTTTGGTCTGGTAAGTGTTTCCCTTTACAAAAACAATGTGAGAGACAAATTAGTTTTGGTTATACCAAGTGTGCCAATATTATCAATACTTGGTCTAATGAGCATGCTAGTAAAAAAGGGTTTGCTCAAGGTGATGTCAAATCCAATAGCAAATGGTTATAATCCTGCTAAATACAAACCTCACCATACTTTCTTCATTCTGGGTTTGGCTCATCGAATGATGGCAGCATCTGTGAAGGCACAAGACCACACTCTTGGCTTGTCTGATAAAGTGATTTTAATCATGCTCTACCTTCTGCATGACTCATAACTGGAGAAGATTCAAGCATGCACACATGCCAGTACATAGAAAAAAATTGATATCTGGCAGTAGCTTGGTGATCACCTGTCAATCCTTTGGGATAGAAAAATATTCTACAAGTAGATGTACTTCAACAGTAAGATATCTTAACCTGCAAATATGTACTTGAGGTGACATTCTCAAGTGCATACAAAATAGTATTTATGTAATCAGATATCCATCTGTTTGAGTCAGAGAGAAAACACTGCTATGTGTTGAGGTTACCATAAAAAATGAAAATGTCAGTAAAGAATATGAAAATAATCAGTACAGATAATGTATTAGTAATGTTGAAACATCAGTAATGCTGACTGCATGTAATGTATTTATGAAACAAAACTTGCAGGTAACGATGTAAAGAAGTGTGTAGCATTGCACTGAAAAAGTAGTACAACCTTTTTTAATTATTACAAGAATACAGTTTCTGTGAGAGATAACTAGATATAAGTAATAAGAATTGTTTGTTCGTAAGTATTTCTTACTGCACATACGTCTGAAATAACCCTCACAACACCCTAATCAGACTGGCTATTATGGAAGGGAGTGGAGGTTACTTTGCTGAAATAATGAGCAGCACATGGCCTTTCAGAGAACAACCTGTTTTACTTCATTATTACTATTATTATATAAATTTCTGCAGAAAAAGGAAATTCACACTTCTTTCAATTGTTACATTTCAGCATTTGCAGTTCAGGTATTCCACAGCGTATTACAGCCATTTTTTTTAAAACAAAAGACAGAACTGCATTCCTTCTCCTTTAGTACCCTACACAATGCAGTAGAATATTTAAGTTGTGTATTTTTATTAATAGCACACGTATGCATTCAGCAGTTTGAAGCAGACAGGATAAGACAAATAAATAATTACTTTGAATATAAGACATATGTTGTGGGATACAGTCAAATACAAATAAACAAGAGGTTTCCTTTTCTCCTTTACTTCTAGCTGAGAAAGAGCTCCAGTATAACACCTAACAGGAGAAGAGAAGAACAAAGAGGATGGTAGAATCTTCTGGTAAGAATAGCAGGTGTCCATAAGGTTTTTATTACATAACTAAGCATTGTACAAATTACTACACATAACTCTGGGAAGCATAAACAGTATTACAGAAATACTTTTAAAACTGATTTCAGTTGTAATTTTGAAAAAAAAATGTTATACCTTTGCAGTTGAAAGAAATACAAATGAAGATTGGAGCACAGCAATGAAAATGTGTTATACTGTCATTTGTAACTGTAATTAAGTGACTTCATGATTTCATCCATATTTGATGTCTGTGTCCTGTAAAATGTATTTAAAAAGTAGAGAATTGAAACATAAAACTCTTCTGAAACAGAAAAATATCTTGCCATTTCAATTCATCACAAGTACACATAAGAAATACTCTTATATATTCAACTCAATTACATAAGAACTTCCTCATTCACTACCCCTAACTGTATGCATAAACACTTCCCATACACAACTGAACTTCAATAAAGATATTTTTCTCAGTGGTTTATTTAGTTACTACCTTGCAATACAACAGTATTATGTAGATTTATTGTGCTTTCTCTGTTTTGCCTTTCCCCAACCTCATTTTCTTTTTCTCTTTTTTTTTACTTATTTTACTTACATATTTAATTTTCCTTTGTGGTTTTGCTTCTCTCCCATTTTATTTTTCTTTTATACAGGTTCAAATCCCTTAGGTGCAGATCAGTCACATACCTACCAGACTAAGGAGAGATCACCGTCTGCTTGTTCAGGGGCATTCTCGCAAATACTGGTCTTGCAGGCACTCCCGCATGTGGAAACCTGGCAAGCCTCACTGAATGGGGTTTTCAGAGATTGTCTGAGGATGTAATGGAAGAGGTAGTGGACAGTGGAATTATACCAGTAGAAGACACTATTCATTGTATAGAAGACATGCTCACCCAGTTGATGATGACCGCTGTGCCAACACAGGCCCTGACCCACTCAGCACTGGGGACTTTCATTGCAACAGTGGACTTGTCTGAGGCTTTCTAAACTGGGTACACAGTATAGACTTTCTCAGACCTTCTTCCCTTACCATTTCTCCTTCACTTTTTTCTCTATTTCTTACCCACACTGCCCTCTTACAAAAAAAAAAAGAAAAAGAAAAAATAGCGATGTCTATACCCCAGCACAAACATTGTGACCATCCTCTCCGATTTCCTCCAGCTTAAATCTTCTCGATGCTTCCCTTGTGTGTTTACTTCATTGTTTTGCCTTCCCTTTTTTCAATCTGTCCTATCACTCCCTTTTTATTCTTTAATGAAATCAGCAGGGTATCCACAAAATCTTACCCCTATATAAGACAGTTCTAACCTCTTTACTTAAAAAAATACTTTGAGATGCTGTGCAGTCCACAACTTTGCTATAATGCTTTTAGCATGACTGTACTCAGCTGTGCTTGCCCATGATATGCCAAGGCACATACCATTTACAATTCTACAAAATACTTTTCACAGATCAAAGACAGACTTTGCACAAGTTACACATTTGCAAAAAATGGGCATGATTATAGAAATTGCTATGCTTCACCATACTTAATCCAATTACATTACACTGACCTTATTTGTCTATCCACATAGCTCCACTGTCCACAAATGCATGATATGCAATTGCACAGCCCAGACTATGAATACTGCCTTATATATCATAATAGCATTCTCCTTGATTTTAATTTGCACTGTACTTGTTCACCAGAATGTACATGCATCTTTATTTTTCTTTTTTTTTCTATTTAATTAGTATGAACTACTCTATTACTTACATTTATGTATTTTTTGTTTGTGAAATGTTTTGTATTTCACCTGGACTGAGATTGATATGGGCCAGTATTGATAAGTACACTACCCTAACACCAACAAACAAATATATGTATGTATATATATATCTATATATATATATATATATATATATATATATATATATATATATATATATATATATATATATATATATATATATATATTGATCCCATTCATAATATCGAATTACTGAATGCTCGAAAGTCAGTAACTTGAAATTATGAATTCGAACCAACAAAAATCCCAAAACCCGCAAGCACAAAAACAAAAAACCCCGAGCATACAGAACACATACACCACACAACACGCACACCATACAACCCACATAGCATAAACTACAACCCCTACACTACATGTACGCAGGGGGGCAAGCCCGCCTGCACCCCCCACTCCCCCTACTTATATATTCTAACTCTGAGATCGCACTAATACACAAAAAAATAAAAAAACACCACACAGACATTTTAAACTGCCTTGCACACACACAAACACATCACACATACACAGACACACCCAGCACTCACACTCATACTCCCACCTCCTTTCCCTAACCCACATGCACAACTTACATAACACACACATACACTCACTTACCTTTTGTAAAACATCCCAACTCACACACTTTCCGTCCTGTAGCTGACATGCATAAGCAGAATTCGAGATATTTGAATTAGAGCTTATGCAGATTCGCGCTTCTGCATTTTTGACTTTACAGTCTTGATTTACTGACTTTCGAGCATTCAGTAATTCAGGATTGTGAAGGGGAACCATATATATATATATATATATATATATATAGTAAAGGAAGTATTTTTATTAGATATCTGTCCTCGTTCATTATTAAATTATCGATCTTATTAATGCACATATTTGAATTAACAGTGTCAGTGCATTTTATGTCATTTATTATTATTAGTATTCCTATGTATTTATACTCTTTGTTGTTTTTATTTATGTTAAACTGATTTGGAAGATCAGTGCTTTATATTTCATGCATGACTATTGCTCTGGTTTTAGTTTCATCAAATAATAAGCCCGAGATGTTTTCAAATACTTTTTTTTAATTATTTAGTTTATCAATTGCTATGTTATTTGCTATTGTTAGCAATAAAATGTCAGCAACTAGTAATATCTTAGGCTCATATTTACCCCCAGTTTAAATTCCTGATATGTTATTGCTTTGCTTTATTGCTGAGGATAAATACAGTTTGGGACAAACTAAGTTGTCCTGGTCCCTCGAGTAAGGGAGTAAATGGGTGTGGGGAGGGTATAGTGGTAGAAAGGAAGGTAAGGATTGCAGTTGGTTATGATAGTGGGTTTGTGGTGGTGAAAGGGTTAAGGAGAGAGGGAGATGTAAAAGGAAGTGAGGTAGGAGTACATGGGACTTCTGACAGTACTAAGGGTTTGGGATTAAAGGAAGTAGGCACATTTGGCGTGAGTTGGTGGAGTGATAGCTAGCTTACATCCAGATAACCTGTAGGTATCATGGATGAAGGTAGACCTTGGATGGTGGGGAGAGAAGGGGTTAGGTAGTCTGGATCAGTCCCCCCTTTGGTGTTTTCTAGGGGTTAGGTTAAGGGGGGGCTGGAGTCTGGGAATATATTTTGAGCTTACTGATAGGAAAGTGTGATAGAGTACATTCCTGTGTGTGTGTGTGTGTGTGTGTGTGTGTGTGTGTGTGTGTGTGTGTGTGTGTGGGGGGGGGGGGTGTGGACATCAACATCAAAAAAAAAAAAGAAAAATTATAGAATAATGTAGATATATAGATAATTAAGTGGATGGGAATAGTGCTAGGCTTACCTGGGTGGTTGAAGTTTTCCTTGCTCCCTGTTGTCCGCCGGTCTCCTGGGGATTTGTCAGGCCTAGTTTTGGTGGGGCCATGCGGTCAAGTAACATCCGTGGGCGGAGGCTGGGCCTGTCCTTAGCACCATTGGGTATCAGGCCATCGGTGCCATGTGGTCGGGGTACATGTAAGAAAAAAAAAAACAGGAAGACGTTCTCCTGCTGGTCGTGGTAGGCAAAGGGGAGGGCCATCGGTGTAATCCAGTCCCAGTTAGGTTGGGGAGCAGTAGTAGATCATCCCCTCATGCTCCCTGGTGGGTTCATGGGCTGGTTGTGTTTGTTCCTGGGGTAGATGTTCTGTCGGTGGTCATGGTTGGCAGTAGCGTTGGGGTATAGTGACGGATTAGCCCCTCGGGGGTCCATCGTGCTCTCAGCTCCATTTCATTGGTGGTAGTGGTAGTGTTTGTGGTTCACACTCCCTGGGGGGTTCGTGGGTGTCCGTTTGTTTCTCCAGTTCCCCTTCTGTATGGCGTCGCAGTCGTCTGGGTGTCCCTCGGTGTCGGAATATCTTATCCCCAGAGGGTTCGTGGCCCGATGTGTCTATGTTGCTTCCCCGGTGTTTGCAGCGTGAGTTCGGGGGTCCATCATCTCCTTCATCAGTGGTGGTTGGCAGTCTGTGCTCCCTGGTGGGTTTGTGGGTGTCGGTCAGTCTTCTTTGTCCTGCTGTCTTCAGGATGGTGTCGCAGCTGATTGCGGCTGATCGGGTGTCCCTCTGTCCTAAGCTTTGGAGATGGTGGTGGTGATATGGCTTCTCCGTCCTCCCTGGTGGTGTAGTGGGTTGCTGCTGCCGTTCTTTTGGCTGTTAGGTCCTAGCACCAGTTCACACATGTGCACTGCATGGAAGGAAGGTAAGTGTGTTTAGCCTTCTTTGTGTGAATGATGGGATTGGGTGGCTGATGGATAGGGAGATAGTTAGAGGAACTTAATTAAGTAATTAATTATTTTTTTTTCTCATAGATACATGGGGAGTATTGATAGGGGATATGCTAGGGTAGGAAGGGGTACTAATGGTAGGAGGTGTGGCTGACAGGATGGGTGAAAGGTGATGATGGGCAGGCAGGGAGAAGTTAAGGTGCTGGGGCAAGGCAATACCAGGGGTTGGGGGGAGTAGGGCAGTCGGGCTTGTAGAATAGTGCTAATATTTTGTTTCTCTTTTACAGATGGCCAAATTACCAGAGCTAAAGCAGAGGTGGCAAGCAACTGTGACCCAGGAAGAGGAGCTGTTCCAGGAGGCGGCAACATCAGAGGTGGTACAGGAACCTGAGCAGACCCCAGGTTGGAAGAGGTGACGCACGCCAGTGAGAACCCCAGCCAGGGGGAAAAAGCAACAGGCATCGCAGCAAGTGATAGCAGTGGAGACGCTGGTTCCCAGCACATCGCAAGACAAAGGTGCAGGTAATGGTTTTATTACAGCAGCATTGTCAGAGGAGCTAGGGGTTGAGGATTGTGGGGTGGGGAGAAATGATGACTTGGCAGTTGGGGATCTTGAGGGCAGTGTGCAAGGGATAGAGGAGGTGCAGAGGCAGCTAACACAGGGTGCCAGGTACCCAGTTAGAGATGCAACAGGGGGTGGGGGGTTCCGGGGATAGATTGGAAGGGGTCCAATGTCTAGTGGAAGCAGATTCCTTTAACAGTAAGGACTTGTTAGTGGCCATAGCAGCATTGGGAAGGCAGAGGGTAGGTAAGCTTCACCCTAGGACATGGGATAATTGGGTGGTTGGCTTTATTTATTTTATGGCAATGCAGCCAGAGAAGGATGGGTTGTTGGCTCTGCCGCTGCTAGGCTACTTTCTTACCATTTGTGAGGTGCAGCGGTTAAGGCCAGGTAATGCGTGGCTCAGGTATGATCAGCGTTTCTGCAAACGGAAGGCTGTGGACCAGTCACTTAGTTGGGAGGTGCATCACCCAGATCTATGGTTGGCTACAATGATGGATAGTTACGGGGGCTTTAACAGAAGGTTGAGTGGGCTGGAAACAGTGGGTGTGTGTTGGTCATTTAATAGTGGCTCCTGTTCATGGGTGGGGTGCAAATTTGCCCATGTTTGTTCGAGATGTGGAGGGGGTCATTCGGCCACTAGCTGTGGTCAGCAGGATTTGTCCTGGAACTCCAATGTTATGGGTTGTGAAGTGGTTTTGGTGGGCAAGGCTTTCAGCCGACCCGGGGAGTGGTAATTTTCATGGGTCCCGAGGATTTGGACTCAGGTTCTTTAGAGGCAATAGAGGGAGGGGCGCCATTCCCTGTTAAGGTGGAGGATCTTTGGAATAAGCTTCATCGGTTTCCTGGCTTGGCCATCAAAGAGGAGATAATACAGGGTTTTCAAAGGGGGTTTCCTATTAAGTCCACAGTGGGAAGGGGTGGGGGGGTGTTGCAAGAATTTACAATCTGTTCAATGTAAAGAGGAGATCTTGGAGGCTTTATTGGAGAAAGAGAGTAGGGCAGGGCAGTTATTGGGTCCTTTTGATAGTCCACCTTTTAGTGCTTACAGGGTGTCACATTTGGGGTTGGTGCAGAAGAAGTGAGAAGGGGAATTCAGAGTGATACATCACTTGTCTTATCTGGAAGGGAATCCAGTAAATGATTTTATTGCAGAAGAGGAGGCTAGGGTGCATTACACTTCCTTAGATGATGCAGTAAAAGTGCTTAGGGAATTTAGGGAGCCATGGTTGGTTAAGGTCGACATTGAGTCGGCTTTTCGATTGTTGCCTATTAGGAGGGAGGATTGGCCCCTATTGGGGATGCGGGTAGGAGATAAGTACTACTTTGATAAAGCTATGCCCATGGGTTGTTCAGTGGCATGTGCGACTTTTGTAAAGTTCAGTACAGTATTGCATTGGATTTGGCAGCAGAAAGTGGGGACTCAAAAGGCAGTGCATTATTTAGATGATTTTTTGTTGGTGGGCGAAGGAAGGGTTTGCAGGAGTTTACGATTATGTGTGAGAAGTTAGGGGTACCATTGGCTCAGCATAAGATGGAGGGTCCAGCAAGGGCATTAGAATTTCTTGGATTAACAGTTGATGTGGAGCGGGGATTGTTTTGTTTACCAGAGAATAAAATAGAGAGGCTTAGGTTGGTGATACGTTCGGTGTTGGGTAAGGATAAGATTTGGATTTGTTCAGTTATGGAGTTGCTGGGGCTTTTGAATTTTGCCTGTTGAGCAGTACATCCAGGGCAAGCTTTTTGTAGGTCACTGGCATACTTGCTGAAAGGGGGTAAGAGCAAACACCATTGGGTTAGGGCAACCCAACTGGTGCGGGAGGACTTGGGGTTGTGGAATGGGTTTTTGCAACAATTTAATGGGATATCTTTTTGGCAGACAGACTGGGTGGGGCAGGAGAAACTTCAGTTGTTTACGGATGCAGCTGGGGGTGCTGGCATGGGGACCTAATTTAGGGGTTGGTGGTTTGCAGCTGAATGGCCTCAGGATTGGGAGGAGGTATGGAAGCGGGATGTGGCCTTTCTGGAATTGATGCCTATATGGGCAGCTTCGGTGGTGTGGAAGGAGCAATTGAGGGGCAAACGAGTAGTTTTTCACTCAGACAATATGGCTGTAGTGAGGGTATTGTAAAAGAAGACAGCTAAGTCGGGCTTGTTGTTGTTGTTATTACATAAATTGGTTTTGCAGAGCCTTCTAATAAATTTTTCTTTTACAGGAGTGCATGTATGTACCTGGTGTAAGGAATGAAATTGCTGATAGCTTGTCCCGATTTCAGTTTTGCAGGTTTCGAGGGTTGGTTCCATGGGCGGTGGAGGTGCCAGAAAGCCTGCCAGAGGAGGTGTGGAATCGTGGGTCGATGTAGCCAGGTGGTAGGTAAGGCATTCCTGGGCCCCTTCTACAAGGAAGGCGTATGGTAGGGCTCTTTCAGATTTTAATCAGTTTATTTTGCAGCTGCCAGAGGAGGAAGGGGTATGGTCAGAGGAATTACTGTTGCAATATGTAGCTCATGCTTGGGGGTTAGGCAGGGCTTTGCAGACAGTTAAAGTGGATTTGGCTGTGATTAGCATTTTTGATAAGGTAGCGAGGTTGCAGGATTTCACTAAGTCTTGGACATTAGGGCATATGTTAAGGGGTTGGGGTAGAATGGCGGTGGAACGTAAGGATATTAGATGGCCAATTACGAGGGTTATAGTGAAAGTTTTGTTGAAAGGGTTAGGTTTGTTGCAAAAGGGGTCTATGGATTATTTTATGTGGGGTACATTATGTACGTGGTTATATTTTGGTGCTTTTCATATTTCAGAGTCGTTAGGCTCGTTATGTTGGAAGGATGTCATTATAGGGGATGGCGAGGTTACTATTGCATTAAGGAGGAGTAAGACAGATCAGTTGGGTGGAGGATGTGTGGTGGTGCTTAAAACTGACAGAAATCCTTGCATTTGTCCAGTAATGTGGGCAAAAGAATTTGTGAGGAGGCGAAAGGGGAGTGTGGCTCAGTTCATTTTTTGTTCAGTGGATGGGAAGGTGGTGTAGAGTAGTAGATTCATACTTTTGGTGAGGAAGGTTTTTTGTTGTATGGGATTTCCAGCGTTGAGGTTTGCAGCTCATTCATTCAGGATAGGTAGGGCTTCAGATTTAGCTAGAGAGGGTAGTTCTATTGAATTGATTAAAAGAGTGGGGAGGTGGTCTTCAAATGCATTTTTGTCTTATATTAGATAAGTTGTGGTTTGATTATTAATTTTTCTTCTTTTCTTTTAGGAAAGCACATTATCATCTTGGGGCATTCGTTCATCCACTGGGCAGAGGAGCGCGCTTTATATAGGGATGATGGGGTAAATTTGGGTTTAGCACATTTAGGGTGGTCACTGTCCTGGCATGGTATTAGGGGGCTTAGGTGGGATGGGTTGTTACATGAACTTGAGAGGGCTAAACTGAAGGTGGGTTGTCCATGTATATTATTCATTCATTTAGGGGGTAATGACTTGGGCATTGTTCCTAAAAAACAATTGGTGGACATTATGCTGTGAGATTTGATGAGATTACTGGCATTGTACCCAGGTATGGAAATTGTGTGGTCAGAGTTGGTTCCGCATTTGTGTTGGAGGGCTGCATATAGTCACAAGGCGATTGAAAGGATTAGAAGGTGTGTTAATCAAAGGTTGGCTATGCAATTAAGGATTTTGGGGATGCATACCATTGACCATAGAGATTTTGGGGATGGAGAGGAGTCTTGGTATCGAATGGATGGAGTACACCTTAATGACATGGGTCTGGATCTTTTTAATTTGCATCTGAAACTCTTTTTAGAGGATATGAGTGCGGTTAAGGTTTAGGAGGGGGAACAGCCTGGGATCAGGCTAGTGGCAGAGAAGAGTGACAGGATTGTCCTCTTCTGTTCTCCCTCTAAAGAAGGTGTATTGGTTTATGGTTTTGGTATGGTGTGAGGTGAGTAGGTATGCTGCATCTTTATGTGGGTGAGTAGGTACACTGCCCTGGTGGAGAAGGTATCAAGGTGAGTTGGTATGCTGCCTTGAGGTAAAGTTCATCCAGGGTGAGTGGTGATGCTGCCTGGAGATCATCGTTGTTGAAGAAGTTAATTAACGTTGTTTTTTGTGTACATAGTTCATTGTATAATACAGTTTAATAAAGGTTGTCAAATGTCTTTTTGTGTGTAGTGTGGTCATTTACGGGGGGACGGGACAAATTCAGTTTGGGACAAATTAAGTTGTCCCGGTCCCTCAAGTAAAGGGAATAAAGGGGTGTGGGGAGGGTATAGTGGTAGAAAGGAAGGTAAGGATTGCAGTTGGTTAGGATAGTGGGTTTGTGGTGGTGAAAGGATTAAGGGGAGAGGGAGTTGTAAAAGGAAGTGAGGTAGGAGTAGGTGGGACTTCTGACAGTACTAAGGGTTTGAGATTAGAGGAAGGAGGTACATTTAGAGTGAGTTGGTAGCCCTGCCACCCTCCTCTTTTATATATGGATGGAAGATGTGGGCAATTTGAGGTGGAGAAGAGGGACAGGATTGTCCTCATCTGTTCCTCCTCTAAAGAAGGTGTATTGGTTTATGGTTTTGGTATGGTGTGAGGTGAGTAGGTACACTGCCTCTTTATGTGGGTGAGTAGGTACACTGCCCCGGTGGAGAAGGTATCAAGGTGAGTTGGTACGCTGCCTTGAGGTAAAGTTCGTCCAGGGTGAGTGGTGATGCTGCCCGGAGAACATCGTTGCTGAAGAAGTTAATTAATGTTAGTTTTTGTGTACATAGTTCATTGCATAATACAGTTTAATAAAGGTCGTCAAATGTCTTTTTGTGTGTAGTGTGGTCATTTAAGGGGGGAAGGGACAATGGTCTCATTGCTAGAGTAAACAGTATGGATGATACTGGGCAGTCTTGTTTTGTACCTTTTTCAATATCAAGAGACTGAAATAAATTAAGAGACCAACTTAACATGTGCAGTTTTAGTTAATTCCAAAATCAAGAAATTAAATTGTTCTAGAACTTTAATCAAATATTGTAAATTTACTGAGTCAATAAATTTAAGCTAAACTTATAAATGTTGCTTCTAATAGTATATCATTGATAGAATCTATTAATATTAAAATGTTTGTGATATTACTGTGTGCTTATGCATTTATGATAAAACCTGTCTGATCATATTTTCTTAACTCTGGAATATATTGCTTAATTCTTTCTGAAAAATATCAAAATAAAGATATGAAAATCCTTGTTTAGATGTGCTATAGGTCTATAACACTAGCGACACATTGAATGTTTTTTATGTTTTAAACAAGCTGAAGTTATTGTTGTATATTTCAAAGAAAGTGGAATCTTTTTGTATATTCTGTGTCTACACAAGCTTCATGAAGAGTCTGTATAGCATTAGAAGGCAGAATTTTATACATTTCAGGGATGACACAATTAATTCCTGGACCTTTAAGATGTTTATGTTTTTTTTGCTTGTTTGTTTGTTTTCTTTTTTCATTTTATTCATGTCTGTTGGTTTTAATATTTCATTTATTCCCACTTTGGGGAATTTTTTTCAAAATCTTTCCTGCAATAGGTTCTGCTGTTGTTGACTATCACTTAGCTTTGGTTCTTGGCCTATATTTAGTTTTCTATAATTTGTACTAAATTAATAAAGGATGCTATCAACATCGGACACTATTTTCTTATTTTTAGTGCTTCTGATCATTTGGATATGGTTAGACTTCAACAACATTTCATTCTTCTATTTAACTTTTGCATACCTTATACATCTATAGCATAAGAACTGTGTTTGATTTTCTTTCTAGTGCTATAAGAGTTTTATGGTTCAGAATTTACTGATATCTTCTATTATGTTTAATAATATCTAAAATATTTTTTCTCCATTTTGAACTTTCAAATTTGCAATATAAAATTTATTTTGTAAGTCTAGCAGTCCTTTGTCCTAATTATTTAATTTATTTCCACTGCAAACCACAATTTTCCCATCAATACAGGCTGCAACTGAATGCAAACATATATTTTTTGCAGTATCTTCCTTGCAATTAAGTTTTGCAAATAGTTATTGTCCTTTGTTTAACAATTCCTAAAATGTCTTGAGTTAGTCATATGAATAGGAATTCTATTTTTGCTGATTAAAAGATTGGTGTTTGTAAAAAAATTGAAATTGAATTTTATTATGGTCTGATATTATAGAAAGAATTGTTTTAACATTCTATATTTTATCTAGCAGATCAACAGAAACAAACACTCTATAAGTTCATAGGTATGTGCCAAACTTATGTGAATAATGGATGCATATGAATGAATCCTTGTCTCATATGGTACATACATCTTTAAAGTTTAGTGATCTAATCCAGTTTTATAAGGCTCAGGCTGAAGCTGGTATTCTTTTCTATCTAATGCACAATTAAAGTCTCCATCTACAATTAAGCTTCCTTTTAAATTTGTAAGTAGTAAAATTTGAAGCACTTTTTCTTAAGTGATTGAATATGTGTATAAATATATTCATTCGGCTCTGAGGAAGACCATTGTTCTAGGATATAGGACAAAAGTGCTTAGTTGAAGCACTATGATGAAATTTCTTGTGGGTTGAGTATTTTCCACCTTTAGTGGTTATGCTTTTAATATTTCAATTATATTCCAGTAGTTTTTCCCAGCAGTTTTGGTGGATTTTTATTGGAGACTAATGATGACAGAAGAAGACTAGATTAAAGAGGAAGATTTAAGGGGTATTTCATTTCATTCAGTTCCAGATTCCTGTGGTAACATAATGGTTAGATTGAAAATGCTAAATATTGACAATATTTATTTTATCCAAAGGAAAAAAATCTAGAATGTATATTTTTATTTTATTTTTGGTGTTGGGTGTATTATATATATATATATATATATATATATATATATATATATATATATATATATATATATATATATATATATATTAATATTCTGCATTTCAGGATCTTCATTTGTAACATTCTTGTCATCAGTTTGTAACAGTTTGCAAAGCTCCATAATACTCACTTTAAAGTAAGGGGAGATATGTGAATGTGTGTGTGTGTGTGTGTGTGTGTGTGTGTGTGTGTGTGTGTGTGTGTGTGTATGTCTGTGTGTATTTAATAGGTTAACAATGGATAGAACTATAAATTACATTTATTTCACTATAGCATGCAAAAGGTCATATTAGAGCCATAATTTATTTTGAGCTAGTAATCCCAATGATACTTTACTGCATTCACAAAAAAAAAAAAAAAAAAAAAAAAAAAAAACACTTTACAATAATCTGGCAATCCTAAAGGAGGAGATTTAAAAGTTGTGATTTATGTTGAGTAAAAGCTTTTTCATGGCATGGTTGCTATGGGAGGTGGTCAAGTGTATCTTTTTTACAATAAGCCTGATAGAGATCCATTGTCTACAGTACCCTACTAAACCAAGAAATGCTCTTAAGCTGTATTAAAGTAGTAGGATGTGATACAGATTGTATGGCAGTAATACAGGAGAGTAAAATGTGACAAGCAATTTCAGAAATCAAATGTCTTAAATATTGAACTTGTGGTTGCCAAACTGGATTTTTTTTGCATATTGACTTTAAAGCCTAAGTTAGATACAGTGGAAAGTATAAAAATAGTATCTGTTTGACAAGCAGTCAAAGAATTAGAAGCTAAAAATAAATCATTTGCATATTGTATAAGAACAGACCCAGAGGGAAATTGTATTTTATCTGTCTTTTCATTTCTTTGGAAAATGAAGTAAGAGACTTTGCATGAACCCTGGTAAGTGTGTCCAAGTATATTGCTGCCATCTGTAGGCGAAAGTGAACAAGTACTGGCTGTTTGGATGAAAGGAGATAGATAAGAAGTCTGAGGAAATATCTATAACCAAAAATGTGGCAGTAGAAGGTTTTATGCAGCTAAGAATGGTAGCAGGGTTTGGGACAACAGGGAAATAAGGTGCAACTACCATATTTACAGCTCTAAAGTCTTACTGGTTTCTTTACTGGTAAAACAGATGTATTACAAAGACATCTAGTAGGAACAATGATACCTTGCTGTAATATTGCAGAAATAATTGGTTCAATTCCTCATTTTGCTAGCTGCAGTAGAAAGAGGATATTGAGCTACCATGGGCAGGGATACATGAGGTTTATGGTAATTGAGGTTTTAGGGTAATTTGTACAGGTAACGCATCCTGTATAAGTTCTACATCATTGTCATGTATGGTTCATAAATGGGAAGGAACAGAGTTTAGCAATTCTTCATCAGTACGTTTTACAGGGTCAGACTGAGGAAAAAGAAAGAAAAGCAGTTCTTCATGTAAGTTGTCTACAACAGTACACATTTGCAACACCAGGGATGCTAGAAGTATCTTATACAGCTCTAAGATTTTCTAAAGTAGGATTTTCTAACTGCACATGGCCTGTCAAAATGTTGGCATATTTAGCTGGATTTGACCTTATTAAGGAAGAGAGTCTAAAATAGCTTGAAAATGTACTGCTGACCATGGGCAAACCACATTAATAGTGGTGGGTGCAGCATTATTTCTACCATGTGCAGGATTTGGAAGTTACTGTAATGGGTGCAAGTGAGTTATTTGTCAGCTGTCTCCTTCTTCAGAGGAAGAAGCCATACAAGTTTTGTCTAGGTTGAATTTGTCTGATCCAAAATAACTGTCCCCATCTATAATAATAGAGAACTGCTTAACATATTTATGACATTTTAGTTTTTGCTGTCTGGGAAATGAAAATGATGCCCCCATTTTGTGTCATTTGGTGAAGCCCATGTATATTTGGGGAAGCTTTGAACAGGTACAATGGGATGTAGAAATTGTGTCTGGGATAGTGGAATGAGTGGATGTCTGGGGCTGAGATGGACTAGAGGTGGTGAACCACTTGGAGGTTTACCTTGACTGAGAAGGCAGTGAAGTTGCAGATTCCATAGTGGAAAAAGAAATATCAGGAATCTGCTGGCCATGGGAGTAGGGTGGTGGAGGGCAGCTGTTAAGATTACATAGTCATCTTCAGATGACTCATCACGACTGATATGCAGTATTTCATGCTCTCTAGTTTGGTAAAGCCCATGACCTCCCTTTCCCTGATGTCTTGACTGTTGAATGAGGTTAACAGTTTTATTTGTCACTTGTAATTGTGTTTTAAGTTTAGCTATATTGTATTTTAAACTATGAAGTATGGAATCCTTTCTCTATCTTTAGATTCTATTTGCCACACATTAAAAGCTGACCAGCAGCTTGCAGGAACTGTACTACATTTTTCTTTAAGTGTCTTTTGTAAGTTTAATAAAATATTTCTGTTAAAACTACCAGTGGGACGAAAGGTTAGTTCACCATTATGTTTAGTAATCTCATGCCACTTATCTAGAAATTAAATATGTTTCCTTATTACAGTGAAGAAACATATGACTCATTGGAGTGCCATGCTCCAATTCTTTTAAAGTACCCATACTCGCTCCCATTGCAAAGAAATTATGCAATGCTGTATTATATCTTTAAAGAAATATATTGCGCACTCAGACAAAATACCCACACTCATTCAAAAATAAAATCTTTGTTAAACAAAGTATCCCACACTCATACGAAATTTACATATTGCAAAGCAACTGTGTGTTTACAATGTCATATTATAATCTTAAAAAGAATATCCCACAATGATGCATAAACACACACTCATACAAAGTGGAGACATATGTTGTACAATAAACCCACTCACATATAGAGAATAGACTTAGAGATTGAGAAAAATTGCCTGGAAAAAATAAATAAAGGTTAGTATGTAAATAGCAAGGTATGCCAAGACTGAAAAGTCCAGATATGGTGCAGTCTGTGAACTAATGCTATGGAAAGGAGACTAGACAGAAAACTGCCAGACAGCCCAGAAGTATCCCTCCACAGCAGCAGCACCCCCACAGAGTTCAGAAAAAAAATCTGAGTCCAAAACAGCACCACCTTTTTAGGTAAAAAATATGTTTATTATGAAATAAAATAACTTCAGTCTCTGCAGAGTTTAACCATTTATTAGAAATCATGCATGTGTGGGAGACAGAACCAAAGTCAGTAATGTCTCTACAAACAAATATGTTCAGGTATTTTTATAAAGAAATACACATAAAAATGACAAGTGTTATCTATCAGTTCACTGCAAACATCCAATAAAAAGTTGTTTACTACTATGATCTGAAAATGTAGTTATTCATTAAAACAGTACTAAATTTTTAAAATGAAATACGACAATGTGCTAGAAAATAGGTTAGTTCAAACCTTCTTTTCCCAGCTCAGCATTAGTAATGTCACAGCAGTGAAATGTTCTCATGAGAAACTAGAAAGAATGCAGTCTTAAGCAGACTAGCTGATGCATTTTAATTCATTCACATGTTCCGGCTATCTAGCAGTTTCAGCAAAATTCAAAAACATGCGCAGACCGTAATATGTCACGTACAGTTTCACTTCCTGCTTAACTTCAAGTCTGATGTTTAACCCCTTACGGTTAACAATAGATGGAACTGTAAATTACATTTAATTCATGATAACATGCAAAAATGGCAAAGGCATATTGGCCACATTTTCAAGGTGGAAATATTTAGATTTTTCTTATACCAGAAATTACAGCATAAGTAAAACATTCAGCAAACTGTCCAAGTATGCTTAATAGCATTTTTAATAATTAAAAATAAACAAAAAAAACAAAAAAAAATCAGTCGTATTGAGCCTATGTGGCAGTCTTTAATGCAAAGTATCAAGCAGGTTATTCAGTGCACATTACTGCAAAACAATGATGCAGCTTTCCAGTCTCTGGGCATAGGATTGTACAATAACAATTTTTGTGGTAGAAGTTTTTTTTTTTTGATTTGCAATATTATATTCACAATAGTAGCTATTATTTTAATTATTTGAAGAAGTACCCTAAAGACTGAAAAGCATCTTTTCATAAACTGCCCTTTAACTTGAAGATTTGGTCTAATGCCCACAATGATATTTTGAGGTAGACTAAATCATAGACATTGCATTTGTTCCTTTTGGATAACAATGAAGCTTGATGTATTATGTATAACAAACATGTTGTTGTTTTTCAGAGTGATATTTTACTGGTCTAACATTTGTTTTTTAGGTTGAAGAAAGTTTTATTTCAGTTAAAAAAACATCCACCTGGATCTTGACTGAATGCTTTGTGTAAATAAGTAACACATGCAAGGCTAATAAGGACATAAGTCTGACAAGTTTTGTTGTATTTAGTTTCTGCAAGTGGTGGATATACAACTTCTGGTAAAAAAATGATGTATGTGTCCATAGAATATCTGCATTACAATGACAGTACAACATAAGATAAACTCTTAGAACAGAGACCATTTCTGTCACAGAAAAGATGCCAAAACAAAAATGCAATATACTGAAATTGCAATAAAGCAAAGAAAAATTCATCACTAAGTCCATTCAAGTCCAAAAGGGTGAAATGATAGTCATAAATATATATTTTGCATGAATATAAAACAGATATTTTCTAAATTCTTTAGTAGGAAGTGTTTTAGGCTGTGCTACAACCTATTATGGGTAGGAAAAAGCAGATTTCATAAACTTGCAACTGTACAGTCAGTTATGTTCCATAATACTTGGTTTCCCATGAGAGGTTACATGCCTTTTTCTAGGGTAGCAAATGGAATACACCTCCATAATATAGAAGTCATTGCTTTCCATTACATCAGAGGTAAATGATTTATATTTCACTTGAATAATTAAATTAAGCTACTAGCACAGCATCCCCTCCAGTTCTGACCATGGCAAGCAGCATTCAGCACCAAGAATCTTATCATTGCGTAAGAGAGGAATATGATGGCAGCTGTAATGTTTTTTTCACAAGAGTAACTAAGTACAATTTCCTGGTAATTTTAATAAGAATTCTGAAATGGTTGTCAAAATGCAACACGTTATGCTTTTACATTGAATATGGAGTTCAACAACTCTTCCTTAATAGAATGACACATTCTGCTATGCTTGAATTCTATTAGAGATGAGTGTATAACTTATATTTAGCATGACTAATACAATACTTGTCTATAATATATATAGATATAGATATAGATATATATGCACTGAAATGAAACCATACCAGAAATACAAATCTGTATCTATCTATATACATGCATAAATCTATATATATGCAAAAAAAAAAAATTATATATATATATATATATATATATATATATATATATATATTTTTTTTTTTTTTCTCAAAAATAACATCGGTCTCTAGCCACCCAAAATTACCTACACAAAATATAGCAATATGTCTAAAACAACTTAAGGACTAGGCTGCCTTAAGCCTTCAGTGTGGAATTGCAAACTTTATGGCAGTCTGTACCCAGATATTAAGTTGTACTTCATTGATCTATTGATGAGAACTTAAAAAGGTTGTTGAGAAAATGCCCGTGTTATGCCTCCATTATGAGTGAACAATTTTTTACTCACTGTGATTCGGAATCTCTGAACTGCATTCTCCACCAAGAAAAGCCTACAATTCTCTTTTCTAAAATTATGCCACCATCAAAAACTTATGGACTGATGATGACGATACTGATAAAACAGCTTCTGCATTGAGGTGTTATTAAAGATCATGTGACATCTTTCGAGACACCAGTGTACATTTCTGCACTTCACTTTGTAGATGATGGCATCAATGTAAATTATGCTATGAAATAAGACTGTGCTCTGAAGTGTAATATATATTTCTTTCATCCCCAAGTTCATCTAAATGGCAGGACCCTTGGAATGATGACATGGAAATACAGGCCAAGATATGAAAACAGACATCCTTGGCAATCAACATGAGGTTGATTATTTGGTAAAAAAAACTGCTGCGGTTCTAAAGCTACAAATAAATCTCATGCATTCAATGTAAGATTAAGCCATTTTCTTGAATGTATCACTCTTACCTTACTGGTCTCTGCATCCCTTATCCCTCTTACCTCTCCTTTAGTCACTCTTTCATATAGTTATTCATAATATCTCTTACTCCCCCATTTACAATCTAAAATACTAGAACTGTAAATAATACAATGTCTTGTATTGCATTTATTAACCTTTATGATAAGATCTACCATTCTATATTCTACCAGATCTAATGAAAACTCATGTTGTGCACTTCTAATACTTTTTTCTTTATATATGTTATGTCCCTACATATTACTAACACCTCATGTTTTGCATCTGAATGAACTTGTGCTATTTTTATGGGGTCTATATCAGTTTATCGAAAGCTTTCCTTATCGAATGCCTTTTCACTGAACCATATTCATCTATCTACTTTTCAGCAAACTGTTAAATCAGCAAAACTTTTTTCCCCAGAGAATGGAGACAGATGCCCATTGTTACACATTTGGCGATCTCAGAGTTGGAATATATAATTGGGGATAAGGGGTGTAGCCCCCCAGATTGGCGGTTGCTTCACCCTCCCCCCACATTGAGTAATTTAAAATGATGTAGTTTTTGTTATGATTGCTGTAGTGGCCATGTAGCTTTTTTCACTAAGAAAACATTTTCACTGAAAAGTGGTTCGTTGAATATGGTTCAATGAAAAGGCATTCTACGAAGAAAGTTTTTGATAAACTAATATAGACCCATTTTTATGTATTACTTATTTGTGCTCCAGTTAACTGCCCCACATGGAAGAGACTGAAACTGATAATTTGTGATCAGTGCTCTATCATGGTTATATAAATAAATATATTTCAAGTTGTAAGAATTTTACTACAAGTGCACCATGTTTCATCATGCTACTGTAACCTGCTTACTATATAGTGAGGTGTTTGGGTGCAGAACTCATATGACTTTTTTATTTTCTAATGTCACTTCTAATGATGTCATAAGAGGCATAGTGAAATTCAATGAAAATTGGAATGGATCACCTTTAGCAACAACATAATGTCCATATAAGCATCAACAAACAAGCTTGTGTTTGCACTTGTTTCCTGCCTTTCCTGTAACTAGCCTAGTCCAGGTACAGATTTGCTATATCCAGGACTGTTTGTAAGCTTCTGAGCTGCCCAATCCTTTCTATGTTGGGGGGAAGCTTTCTAGCTTATCAGTGGGGGTAGTAAGCACTAGGTAGCCTATCTTCCACAAGAGAAGTGGTTTCTGGCCCAGAAATTGTAACTTTTTGGTTGTTTGGGCAGTTTTTTCCATCTCTTTCAACTTTCTGGTTTAAAAGCACACATCTGCACTTGTTTCCCACCTTTTCTGTAACGAGTCTAGTCCAGATACAGATATGCTGTATCCAGGATTATTTGTAAACATCTGAGCCCCCCAAGCCTTTCTGTATTTGAGGGAAGCCTTCTAGCTTGTCACTGGGAGTGGTAAGCACTAGGTAGCCTATCTAACACAAGAGGAGTGGTTCTGACCCAGAAATTGTAGTTTATTTGCCGTTTGTTAAGTTTTTCCATCTCTTTCAACTTTATTTTATAAAAGCCAGCATTTGCACTTGTTTCCCACCTTTCCTGTAACTAGTCTAGTCCAGACACAGATTTACTGTATCCAGGACTGTTTTTAAGCTTTTGAGTGGTGCCAAAGTCTGCTCTTCAATTTTTCACTTAGATCTGCTAATTCTCTTCTCTCCTACACGTTTACTAGCTTATTAGTTTAGCACTTTACCATACATCTTGTAGCAATTATTGTAGCACACAAAAGTGCTACGAGCACTAAACGTTCTACAATGAAACAGCTCCAGTATTTATTATTAATGCCCCCCTCCAGTCACGTCTAAAGGTCAGTTCCCTGTGCTTTCTCCTATTAACCTGGTGAACATGGGCATCCTGAGGCAATGTAGCAACTGCCTCATGTATACTAACAACCCTCTCCTCTTACCTCCCATCACTCAGACTTGTGAGAGATGCATTTATATATACAAATTGGAAGCCATGCGCTCTCCAGCCAAGACCAAAATAGCTGGTCAAGAGGAGAAGGTCAACACTTGCACCACACCACATGGAGCACATAGCCCTCCAGAACACAAACCAGCACTCCTTTCACATAAAAACACAAACCACATACCTACCTTCATGGAGGCTCTCAATAAAAATCTACCCAAACAGCAAAGACCTCCAAGGAAGAAACACACTCGATCACCACAACACAACACTAATAACTCTCCTAAATAGTGTGCCACTCAACCAAAGCCACAAAATGCAAAACAGCATACTCAACACACTAGTCATTGGTGACTTGATAGTGAGGCACACTGATGTCCCACTCACTAGGTTGAATAAGGAGAAAGTAACAGTCAGTTGCCTGTCAGGCACCAGGATCTGCCACATAACGCATGCACTCAGGTCCCGCAACAACAGGTACAAATGTGACTCTGTCATTGTACATGTGGGTGTGAATGACCTGAGATGTACCTTCCTGGACTACACGAAAAGAGACATGGAGGAGCTCTCAGATTATTTAGCCCAAGTGAGTATAACCCTAGCCCTGAGCAGCATCCTACCATCACCCAGAAAGATACCACAGTGCAAGCAGAAAATGATTGATTTCAACAACTGGCTAAGTTTCTGGTGTCATTCTAAGGGGATCCCGTATCTGTCTGCCTGGGGTGACATGATTGACAGACCTTGATACTTTGCCAGAGATGGCCTGCATCTGTCACCCCTGGGCTTCCGGATACTGGACTAGGCTTTTGCCACCCCTACCCCTATAGTGCCTTTTTTAGGCAGTGTTCCAAAGACCAAATTACCACCGTAACAGCCACACACAAATGCAATATGAGGGCCATGCCACTCAATGATAGAAGTCTAAATCTCAAAATTCACTCGCTCAAAGCACTCCTTAAAATGGAGAACATCAACATTTGTGCTGTAACAGAGACCTGGTTCAAGGCAGCAGAAAGCACCCCTGCACTACTAGGCTATAACTCATTCCACACCTTTTGGCCCCAGAACTTGGACCGAAGCTCCAAAGGCGGTGGTGTTTCCATATTCATAAAGGATATGCACACCTCTAGATTGGTAGCCCAACATAATGCATCTGAGATACTTTAGGTGCAACTAACATTGGGTAAGACAGCAATTTAGGTTGTACCCTGCTATAGGTCCCCAACCATGTCCAAAGACTCCCACTCCATATTAGGGTCCAACCTAACACTCTCATACTGGGTGTCTTCAACTACCCCTCCATTAACAGGGAAAACTACTCATGTATCAATGCACTTGCCCAACATTTCGTGGAATTCATTAATTCTTGTGCCCTGGACCAGCTCATTCTTACCCCAATTAGAGGTAGCAACATCCTTAACCTGGTCATTACTAACATGAACAACCGTTGCTCTACACTAGTAGTTAACTCCTCCCTGGTTAGATCTGACCACATACTAACCACCTTGGAAATCCACATCCCTCCCAACCCCCCCCCTACAAAGGTAATCACCATGAAAAACTTCTCCAAAGCTAACTTTGGGCTCCTAAAAAAAGAGGTGGCTAACTTCATGGCACCCATGCAAATGAAGAGTAATTGCATGACCACCAAATCATGCACCAATGCACTGTACAAACATGTACACAAATGCGTGGATCTCCCCATACCCAATAGAACCAAGATGCTCTCCTCCAAAACAAGGAAGCCAATCTGCTGGTCCCCTGCAATAAACAAACTTTACAACAGAAGGAAGAAACTGGTGTGGAATAAAGTAAAGTCCCAAGACTGGAAAAACTCCCTTATCATCCTCAACAAAAAGCTGAGATCCCTCATCAAATCCTCTATGCTAGCTATGAAAACAGAATTGTTGCAGATAGACAACCACAAGGCCTTCTATCGTTATGTAAAGAATTTCCACGGCAATACCCAAACTTGCTCTGAGCTACTGCACAATGGTACCTCCTATACTGAGCCAACAGATATTGCCAATATACTGGCTGACAGATTCAGTACCAACTTTACCCCTCTCCCCCCCCAAAGGACCAATCACAATGCCAGTAGACTGCCAGGTACCCAGTATTACTGCTGCACAGGTTAGCTCATTACATCCAAGTGATGCCTCCATGTGCATCTGCAGTTAACTCCTACTAACGCCTGTAGGTGGCAAATATTGCTTGTTAATATTTGCAGCAATACTTCCAAAACCATGCTATGTAGAAGGTTTTAAATGATTTCCTCGTAATGCTTACACAATGGCAAACTCAACTGCATTAATATTTGACCTCTGTCTAGTGCAGGTAAATAGATATTAACTGTTGTTTTTGTGATATTAACTTATATAGATATAATTTTCACATTTTTCTAAACATTTCCACAACCAAGTAACAAGGACAGAACTCCTTAGCCTCACCTGAAAGCTCTCAGCTAGATGAATAAAATGCTGCTACCAGTATGTGTGTCAGTTGACTGGTTGCTGAGATATTGTAAGCTGTTTACAAAATATTCCAAACATAATAGTTTCTGTGACTTATAAAATTCAGATAAGACCTAGAACCTAAAGAAAACTATCACTATAAAAACAGTTTCTGTTGAAGAGTTCACCATTTATACTTCTTTCATAACCCCTGTGGTTCCAGAGATATGAATATTTGTTTGAAATGTGAGGACATAATTTTATTCTGCCAAAAGGCTTATGCTCCGCCCATTGGAAGTCACAGTACAAATTTCCTGAGCTTCGCTGGAGTTAATGAGTTAAGACAGCACTGTCCAGGGCCAAGAATACCGCTTCTATGGGACCTGACAGTATCCCTGGCTGTGTTCTACATGGACTACAGAGTGAACTGGCACCTCACCTGTGTGTCCTCTTCAATCACAGCCTCACCTCAGGGCTTGTCCCTAACAAATGGCACACTGATACAGTCATTCCTCTCCACAAAGGAGGAGCAACTACAGACCCTGGGAACTATCGCCCCATTAGCTTGATGAGTCTGATATGCAAAGCTATGGAACACATCATCATGGACCTAATAAATAAGGATATAGGGAATATCCAAACTCTGGATCCTACACAGTTTGGTTTTGTGAAGTGTAGATCATGCCTTGCTCGACTTGGTTGAATTCTTTGAGTCAGTCACCAGAGCTGTGGATGAACGTAAGGTGGTTCATACAGACTATCTTGATCTGGCTAAGGTCTTTGATACCATTCCCCAATCAGGAATCATATAATAACTCACTAAGCTAGGCATCAACCCCTATATCACTAGGTTGGTTGCAAACTGGCTCACAGACAGAGCCCACAGTGTGAAAGTAGCTGACTCCAAGTCAGACTGCAGATCAGTCAAGAGTGGAGTCACACAGGGTTCAGTCCTGGGTCCTCTCTTGTTTGGTATCTACTTCTCTGAAGTCCAGGCCAGCACAAAGGGACACTAGCTGCCACAGTTCACAGACGATTGCAAGTTGAGAGCTATTATTAACTCCCCAAGTGATGTTGACATCGTACAGAAAGGCCTCACTGAGACCAATGACTGGTGTCAGAACCATGGACTTAAGCTCAATGCCAAAAAATGTGTCATCATACCCCTTGGGAAATACTTGGTTCCCTTGAGTTACCATATCAATGGTAGTCCACTGAACACAAAAGGTTTTATAAGAGATCTTGGAACACAGGTTGACAGCAACCTCACGTTTGACCACCACATTGCCACTGTGGTCAACAAGTCCTGCTATGTAACACATCTCATTACTGAGGGGTTTGCATCCAGGAAGAAAGAGGTCATTGTCTCTCTCTACTCTTCCCTCATTAGGCCAATAATTGAGTACAATGCCCCATTTGGCATGTACCTCACTAGACACCTGCAACAACAGGAGATGATGCAAAAGTATCTCACAAAGAGGATCCTAGGCCTTAAATCCCTGTCCTGTATGGACAGACTCAAAAAACTCCAACTATTCTCTGTCTCATTTTGCTTACTTAGAGGTGATATCTGCTTGACTTACAAAGCCATGTCTGACCCAGCTCTGTTAGAAATGCTACAGCTAAAGAAATGCCAATACCTACACACCACACGCTCCAGAGACCATAACCTCAATGCCACAATCCACATAACAAGCTGAAGGGACAGGTTCATAACCCAGAAACTGCCCATGCTATGGAATAGACTTCCCATACTTATCAAGCAGAGCACCTCACTGGCCCTCTTCAAGAGAAATCTTGATGAATGGATGGGAAATAGAAAATTCACCCTGAGGAACACTCCAGTGGTTCTACTCGACAGAGGCACTGGGAACTAAGGTTGGGTGGCCCTATGCCAGGGTAATTCTATGTAGTTCCTTTTTCTTTTATTAGATATATAGTAATCTAATCTTCTTCCTTTGCTACCACCAATTTACTTATTCATTTTTGTCACCTGTTATGTGCACTAGGTGTTTTGGAAAAGGGGAGTGATGAGCAGCAGCTGGCAGTGTCATATACACTGTGCTGAATAACAAGGGATTTTTGTATGGTCTAATTGGGCAGTGCTGTTTTTATCATGCCCATTACTGCATGTCATATCAGTTAGCTCAGACCCCTCTTTGATACCAGACTGCTAATAAAACTCTTTCATGGAATTATGGCACTGTTTTCTTCACACATGGATTTTTCATATGGCAGGCAGAAACCACTCACTTCTTCTTGGAATGAATGAGCCATATAAAGCATTCCTCTTCCCTGTGTCCTCCAGGGCAAGAGACTCTAATAGAACATTGGTCAGTCAGGTCATAGCCAAGACTTCTTCTCTCTCTTTGCTAAGGATCACCACTAATTTAGATTCAATTGCAGTGGCAAAATTTGCTTGTAAATATACATAATTGTATATATGTTTTTATTGCTGCATTCACCAAATTAATTA
Organism: Protopterus annectens; assembly: GCF_019279795.1. Taxonomy (NCBI): domain Eukaryota; kingdom Metazoa; phylum Chordata; order Ceratodontiformes; family Protopteridae; genus Protopterus; species Protopterus annectens. Next base: position 1,131,216,459 of record NC_056741.1, on the reverse strand, counting down.
AGTAACAGATCATCATGATGTATCTTGCTTTGAATGTAGGCATAAAATGTCATACCATTTCAGAGGTCTACTTATATAGTGGAATGCAACAGCAGCAGGCAAACATAGCCAATACCATCTGCAGATTTCTTCCATTTAACGCATAACAAATAAACAACTGTCACATTTATTTTGTCTGAAAAAATCAGTAAACATCAAAACATTATGTTTAGTGTATATTTATGGCACCAAAACTAAATCAAATACTTATTTCTCAGTAAATCTGACATTTGCTATCATTTAATTATTGTAGAATAACACTATTTTGGCACTGGCAAATTGTCATCCACAGACATGATAAGCTGTGGATATTCTGCTTTTAGTGTTATTTGCTAATGAAATGTGTTATTCAAGGATACATATTCAGAATTCTTGTGCTTCAGATTTTAAATCAAGATCTGAAAACAGTCTAGAGGCACTAACAGATGTCTGTATGTAAGTATAGTGAAATATAGAAAGAATGGAAATTGGTGAGCCAACTGCAAAATTTCCAATAAATTCAGCATTCCAATATTTTAAAAACATACCTGGGGATTTAATAAAATCCGTGTAGACATAGTTTAAAGCCTACATAAAAGGTACCATGGCCGTGTATGCAGAATCCTCTCAGTAGCACACCATGCATATTAATGAATGTGTGTTACTGAGGGAGGGCTATGTCACACTGTTACTGAATCAGTTTAGGGAGTGTATCACTATGTCCGGAGATGAGTGGCACACCCTCTGCACTGTCAATGTGCTGGATATCAATGTAGGCATATATATATATATATATATATATATATATATATATATATATATATATATATATATATATAAAAGTTTAAATATTTTTGTGTGTGTGTGTTTGCACAGTGCTGCACAGCATGCAGCAATGGACATGTGCCAGACATCTAAAATTAGAAACTGGATACATTTAATTATGAATGCAAAGGTCAAGTTTAAGCATAGCTGAGCAGATTTGTGTGCTGAGCTGCGATGCTTAGCAGTGCGTAAATGTAGCGGAGAGGTACATGTAAAAGTATAGCAGCATTTTACATGTCCATGTAGACAAATGGTTAGAGTGATAATCTTGTGTGAAGTAGGTGCTAGGTTTGAATACACAGACAGATTATGAAGCATTTGTTTTGCAAATACAAATTCTGACAATAAATTTTAAATCCTGTGTTGCTGTGCTCAGCTAACCTCTGCTAAGCAGAGCTAAGCCTTGTCAAGCACTGCTTAAACAAGGAATGTTTTAGCAATGCTTAGCAATGCCCATTTAAGCATTGCCCAGATCAGCTAAGCTGCTTTGCACACCGCTAAGCATTGCTAAGTACTTCCAGTTTAAGCAGTGCTCAGCTGAGCTCAGTGGGTTTGCAAGCTGCTAAGCGGTGCCTCATTTTTAAAAATTGCCCAGTGGTGGTAAAGGGTGGGAAAACAGATTTATTTAAGTGCAACAGGTGGGAATACAGCCATAACCTGTTGGAGTTTGATCTTGTCAGAGACTATGGCTGGAGTTAAGCAGGGTACATGCTACTTTGCATAATGTTGGAGCATTCTGGAGTTGAGGTTCATGGCTGGACTCTATGTAAAAGATCATGATGTCTGGCTACTGCAGTGATAAGAGTACAAAGTGGATGCCTGGGACTGGCTGGCACACAATCTCAGCAGTGCAACTGGTATCCCCCACACAGGTGTGTCATCATTATGATGACCTGAAGTGTCATAAGGGGGATGTCTTGGCCACCTGCATCCAAGATTCTCGATTCGGGAATGCCCCATAAGTTTGTAAGTATTGTAATCATTGTTTTACCAAACCTGTTCTAAATGTGTGATAGACAGGTATGCATAATGGTGTGTTTCCTCTACCCACAGCTGATGATGAGAGAGCTCGCAACCTAGAGGCCCATGCAGGGTGCCTGGCCAGGTTGCGCCATGAATGTGGTGAGTGCAGATGCAACTTGCAATCTCTAGTCATATAAAGAAGAAAGAGTAAATTAGTAACTGCCGCTAAGTATATTTAGTTTTGATTGTACTGCAATGAATGTGGTCATAGTCCTCAACTGAAATAAGTGAGTACTGCCTTGTACAGTTTAATAAAGATAAAAGGATGAAACCTGATAATGTTATGGAAATTAAAAGTTTCTAGTGCAGTAATAATGTTAAGAAAATAAAGTTTCTACTGCATTAATAATATTAAGGACATAAAGCTTCTACTGCATTACTAATGGTAAGGGAAAAAAGTTTTAACTGTATTAATAATGTGAGGAAAAGACATGTTTATACTGCATTATTTGATCATAGAATCACATGAAGTTACTAGGCTATTGCTCCTGAAGCGCATGTAAGCCTAGCCAAGACTTTAGCCCATGTATAGACAAATCAATATCCGATGACCCTGTCCACCAGGGACATGGGTGGAATACCAGGGATGTATTTTCTATTTCACATCCAGTTATCCAGGTTGCACTTAAAAAGGGGTAAAGAGGTACTCTTCTTGATGTGGAGAGAGAGAGAGAGGGAGAGAGAGAGAGAGAGAGTCTATTCCACAGATGGGGATCCTCTGGGACACACATCTGTCACAGACCAGATTGAGGCTGTGTGCGTGGGTTACTTAAGTGGAGCTTAACTTGCAGATATGCAGCAATCCCATCAAGGCAGGGTCCAAAATCACCTTGTATGCCAGACAGATGTAACTTCTGAGGAGTCTGTATGAAACAAAGTAGAAGAATAGGGCTTTTAGCCTATTTGTGTATGGAAGATGTTTGAGGCCCTGAATTCTCCTAGTGAGGAACCTTTGTAGTCTCATTAACATTAACAATGTTAAGGGAATAAAGTTTCTACTGCATTAATACTGTGAAAGAAGTAAATGTTTCTACTACAGTAAGTGTAGAATTACAGCTGTATGGCAATACCTGCATTATATGAACTGTTCTTGAATAAAGGCAGGAAATATATAGCAATCACTGCCATGAAGTCACCTCTAATAAAGCTGTGTTGTGCAATATGTGTGCATTTTGGGCTGTTGGTCATGAAATCGAGTATTACATCTGCTGTGATGCACAAACACAAACAACACCAGTAAGAGACTGAAGGTTAGCTAATAAAAAATGTTCTGCTAAAGTATAGATGTGGAGCTATACTTCAATATATAATGCATTACATTTGTTCTGCACTAAAATCTGGAAAACATAATAGGGGTATATTGTGTATGTCAGGATAGTCTTGTGTTAACCCCTGCATTTCATCTATATGCATTCCTGCTCTTAGGTACGCTGCTGCAGGCGAGTATGAAACCATAATTGCTGTGGATTGCAAATATACCATCTGCATCTGTATATGGGACAGATAGCCAACCCAGCACTCTGATATGGTTTGTAGAAATCACAGATATTCCCACCCGCTAGGGGTTTATTGTCTACACCTGCATTCCATGTATTGATCCACAGTCCACCTACAACCTCTGTCATGCAGGGATCTCATGCATGTGTGTTCAAGTGTCACTGCAGTCTTGTATAACACTCTGCCTGTATTACCAGGTCATATTTTGTTACTAGGTGAGCTCTAGGCACATATCAGTCAATCAATATGCAGCAGTGGCTCAGTAGCTCAGTTTGATAAATAATAGGTGTGATGCACATTTTGTCACACACAGACCAGGGTTTGAATCCAGGGACAAGTGCTATTAAATAATATTGAAGCAGTTATGTATTGCTAAAAGATGCTCTCCCCACAGGAATTGCAGGTAAATAAATGTCTGTAGTAGCTGTTAGAATGGGTTAATAACTTTTGTGTTCAGATGTACCAGAGTGTTAACAAGATTGCTCAGCAATGTGATAAGACATCTGAAAATAAAGGGAACAAGTACCATATTAATAAAAGTTAATACAATAAATAAAATGTATAATCTTGTTATGGCTATATGCCTGTTGTGTCTCTGAATGTCTGCTGATAGTCTAAACCCATGCCTGCTAAGGAGGGCATGATAGTCGTAAATTCTTTGTACTGTGCACGATACATGTCTCTCAAGTGTTACGCTGTCATGGACTGTGACCACTGTTGCCCAATCCCTCAGTCATGGATCTACCATGAACATGAGTTATGTGAATAACAGTCACACTACATCAGTCCACAGTACACCTTGGTAGTGATGAATGTCCCTCCTGACTTGTAATAGTCCCCTGTAGTTGGCCCATACTGTCTCATGCAGATAGTTTGAGAGGCATGTACATGCAACAGAAACTATAGGGCAGTCATATATATAAGTCGGGGCAGACTTGTAGAGCATATAAGAGTACTGTTGCAAATATAGCCTATGCTGTTATTAATGGACTGTATTTCTCTCTCCCCCACCCCTGATCTGCATCATTCTTTATTACTGTTATATATCAGCTATGGTTTACTATTAACATCTGTTGTCCTAAAACATTACGTTGGGCCTTGTGTTTTATTATTGTTATGTATTACAATAGTTGCATACTAATGTACCTTGTTGAATTACCTATATCCTTGACCTTATGCTGTAACTGCTACTGGCATACTGCTCCTATACTGACTGCTATGTCACGTATTGTTTTCTTCGGTATGCTATGTAATGTGATGTTACTGGATTATTTGCAACTTTCTGGCTTGCTGTTACAACTAACAAAATGTTCTGTTCATTAACAACCTGTAAACTTTGAAATACCTCAACACCATAGCTCGACTGGGTAGGCCAGTTCCTGGCAAACTGCCTACCCTACATCAGCTGGCCATGGCATCGGGTTCCAGGACAGCTGGGACCCAACCTGGTGCTTCCCACACTGCTGGCATTGCACCACCTATAGGTACAATTGCCTCGGGGGACAGGGTCCGTCTCACTCTGGGATTGGGCATGGAGGGGCAGTTGACATCCAGCAACAGCTACCAGGGATGGTGCGCAGGATCAGGCACTGTGGCTATGAGGATGGCCTGAGCCAGACTGAGGGCAGACTTGCCAACCTGGAGGGGCAAGGTGGCCCCAGTGCCCAGCCCCCAGCACAGCCACCTTCTGAGCAGTGAAGGAGCAGTGTTGACTGCCCAATGGTGGGGAGATCAGTCTTACACTGCCATTTGAAGGCACATGGCTCTCTGATTCCACAACACCCTCCATGTCCAAGGTGTCTACCCCCTTATGTGTCACACACTGCCTCTGTATGCTGTCTTCTCTGTCTTGTCTGTTTGCAAATGCTACCTCTCCAACCCAACTTACCTCCCCACATGTACCTATATCCCTTCCCCAACATCCCACACTCTCCTTAAAAAAATGGCTATCTGTCCCACAAAAAAATAACACCTCATACACACCTCTCCATTTCATACCAGCATCCACTGGGCACACTTTAATCATTACATCAATCAAGCAATACACTTATGTTGCACTCAGAGGCTCCAAATTCAAAATTGTCTACAAACAACACAGCTGTTGTTGTAGAAGAAATGGAGCACTATGGTCCTTTCCTACACCCATCCTGCACATCTATACCTGCCTTTCAGTATGTTTTTCCTCTTCCTTGACCCATTTCACCACTTTCCTATAACTCCTTTTTTATTTTATTTTCTTTAAACTAGCATGGGTTTAAGTGGAGTTAAGCTTGCTTAAAAATGCTTATGAACATATGTGGTCATGTGATGTGCTCCCCTATTCTTATCTTTCAGAAAGGTTGTATAGATGGAGGCAACCTCCCTTTACAGCTATGGAAAATGATGTGTTCCTGGATGGGCTATGACTACATCATGTCATTCTGCTCTCCAGGATGCACCACAATTGTGAGCAACATTCTGCACTGTGAGCTGACCTTGTCACAGCAGTGAACCACATGTGTAGGTCTACAGGGCAGAAGCTATGAGCAAGTCTGTCACAGAGTGACAGACATGGTAAATTCTCATGGCAAAGGGGTGCTCCTGTGGCCAGGGACCATGATGCCACGGATGGGGGTCCTGCAGCAGTAGAACCACTCTCAGCCACAGAGGAATTCCTGATAAACCTGGGATCAACCACCAGCTCCCAAGCATCCATTACCCTATACATCATGGAGGTGGGTTCCACAGCCTCCACAGCAGAGGTGTGGCCAGGTAAGCATCCTGTGTGCATCACTGTAATACTGTATCAGTCACTGTGGCAGCCTCTGCATACCAGTACATGGGTGTCAGGTCAATCTGCATTGGGAGGTTGTTTGTAATGTACACCTGTGCACACATACTCAGAATGTCAGCAATGTAGGCACAATTACAGTACCTACTGTACAAGTAGCTATATGCACATATTATCCTGTAACAATGCCATATTTGTTATTACTGGCAATACCTCTCCCTCCCCTTTACATAGGTCCGTCAAGTGTGGCTGCAGTCCAACATTCTGTACTCGGTGAGTGTGATAATGATTTTGTATGGCTCATATATACTCAAACAATATTAAGGGCTGCCATTTTGCTGTATACACAACTGATATGCTTAGACAGAGGACACTACTTGCATGTTCTGTCTTGGAAGAGTTAACTGCAGTGCATTTTATCCATAATCACAGCAGTGTATGTGTAGGATCTGAAACATATTTGCACTTATTTTTGTCAAGGTCCATTCAGTCTGCTATGCAGTGGACAATAGTATGGTGACGACAGGTGCACTGTGTTTTAGGTGTAGGTCTATCACATACACTGACATATCGCTAATCTCATAGGTGTATAGTAGTGGCAACATTAACCGGATGTAGCTGCAGTGCATGTGGTTTACGTGGCCTGTCTTGTGTGTGTATGTTGTAGTATGCATATGTGTTGTGCATGGAATAAAAAATAAGATGTGGTATGTGTACTGCAGTTGTGGCACCTCACCTGTGTGTGTGTGCATGTGTGTGTGTGTGTGTGTGTGTGTGTGTGTGTGTGTGTGTGTGTGTGTGTGTGTGTGTGTGTATCAACATGCATAATACTGCATGGAGTAATGTACTTATTTTTTCTTCTTCCTCACAGGTGACCATGGGGGTTGGAGTTTCTCCCCCCTCACAACCCAATGTCAGTGCCTCATCAGACTCTGATGATGATGGTTGCCATAGTGAGGCACAGGTGGGGTTGTTGGGGGCTGAAACTGTCCCATGAGTTGACATCCCACTTCCTCCCCTTTTGTCCCCGCACACAGTCAGTATTCCCATACATGCCCAGTCTCCTGCAGCCACAGATATCAGACAGAGTGTGGTGGCATCAAGTAGGAGAGTGTGGCAACAATGGCATCTGTGAGTGTAGACACTGGCCATAGCCAGAGACCTGACAAAGTCCTACAAAAGCAGATTGACAGGGGTGCTTGATGGAGGACTGCTGCCCATCCACCAGCTGTCACAAGTGTCACATCACTAATCAACTAATGCATGTTTTGATCCATCATGGAGGCACAAGCGCATTCCAAACGCAACACCAGACAGATGCTCAGTATCATGGATGCATCACTGTCTGACATCCATGACTCCCTCCACCACATTGGTGATGCCATGCATCATTTCGCTGATGTAGTGGACAGATGGTGGTTTGAGACATTGTCAGTCCTTGACCGCACATTGTCTGTGCTAGAACATGTGATGGGAGTAGGGCATCAGACACATGGCAGTAGGTCAGCAACATCTGCTGAGAGTCCACATGGCCAGGTACACATTTTCCCATGGTGGCAGTACCTCCAGCATTACAGAAGGGAGGGTGCTGTTCACACCATGATGTGGTAGGCCATAGGCACGTGGTCCTGAGTGGTCCCATGAGGGACACAGGCCCAGCAGACACCAGTCACCATCAGCGAATATTACCACATCTGACCCTGGGAATGATGGTGCCAGTGCCACTCCTGGCAGAGCCAGATCCCATGTTCATGGCCGGAGACAGTAAACTGACCATTTTTCCATGTACAGTCCACAGCTGTCTAACATACCCACGTGTAGGGCTAGCACATGTCCTGACTGTGTACATGCACACGTTCATACATCACTGTCACTTGCAGGTCACCAACAGACACACATGGCACCTCTCTATGGCTCAGCTGTCCAGCACCACTTCCTGACTCACACAAATGATGTCAAACGTTTATCACATGCAAAGCCTCTGGCATCCCCACACCACACCCTGTTCATGTGATGATACATGTGCCACATCTCTGCCATTCATACCATCAATGCAGGGACATGCAAATATGAGTCTGATGCACAGGGTGTCTATAGTACAGTACATGACATGTAGTGTGGTTGTATTATGTCATGACATGTGCTGTATGCTGGGGTGCATCATGAGTACACATCAAATTGTTTGCACTGCTGTTGCATGATGTTAGATTGGCAGTGGTGTTGCAGACTGACCGATGTCTCTCAGAGCTTTGTATGTTTCTGTTGCAGAGGTCTGAGGGGCTACACTGTGGAGACTTGCTGGCAGTACAACAGCTCAGGATGGCATGGTTGCAAAGTGGAACTATGACATCAGCAAGGAACAGATGTATATGTGCATGGTTACCTAGGCGCATATGTGTAGAATAGTGTGTCAAAGGCAATGGGGGTAGACAACATTATCCTGCATACATACCCTGTGACAATGCATCCTACCTTTGCTATGTGTCACCTGGATGTGAAATACCTTCAAATGTAGGTGGTGGTAGATATCCATTATGCATACTTATATGTTGGCTATTCAGGATCAGCAACTATTCATAGGGCCTTAAAATGTATAACTAATGCACACAAATAGGCAAAACAGACACACTGCTGCCCTGAGATATATATATATATATATATATATATATATATATATATATATATATATATATATATATATATATATATATATATACACACACACACAC